>NC_056735.1:1947912480-1947977480 GCF_019279795.1 Protopterus annectens | reverse complement strand
AGAGAGAGGGTTTGGGGTGCAGGGTGAGGGGTTAGTAATGATGGATGGATTGGGGAAAGTGGAGGATAATTTAGCTATACAATCAATGAAAAATGTGTTGAAGTTAGTGGCCGTTTCAAGACTTGAGAGGTTGGGACTGGGGCAGGGGTTGGAAGTATTACCAGGGTTGAGTATTGAAGAGATGGATGTCCAGAATTTCTTTGGATTGTTTGAGTGTTTGTATTGCAGACTGCTGTAGTAGTTTTTGCGATCTTTTGTTATTGATTTTTTGGCCAGGTTACGAAGATGTTTATATTCTTGGAGGGTGGTGGGTTTTTTCTGTTTTTGGTACAGTTTCCACTTTTTGTTTCTCTGAGTGATTATCAATTTAGTTTCTTGGGATAGCCAGGGGCAGGAATTTGTTTTGATACATTTGGTTTGTAAAGGGGCTACTTTATCAAGTAAGGTAAGGAAGGTTTGGCTAAAATATGTGACAGCGTTATCTAGTGGAAGGATTTTCAGTGGGGACCGATTAGTAACCTTGAGGCATTCAGAAAAGATTTTGGGGTTGAAGGAAGATAGGTTACGGGATTGTTTGAAAATGTGTTGTTTTTCTATGTGTGAGGCTAGGCGGTCAGTGAAGGCTGGTAAGTGGTCGCCTAGGGGGTCTGGTATTACACCAGCTTTCGAGATACGGTTGGGATGTGTTGTTAATATCCAGTCTAAGATGGTACCGGAGGAACCATCTTTGTTTGGCCTAGTAGGGAGGTCTATTAGTTGGGTGAAATTGTAGAGGTTGATAGAGTGAGATGGGGTATCTATGAGGAAGAAGGTCCAGTTAATATTTACATCACCAAGAATGTAGGTTTCATATTTGATGTTTGAGTTAAACCAAGAGAGGATGTCTTCCAGAGTTTTGGTATTGTCTCCGGGTGGGATGTAGATGGAGCAGATGCAGATGGATTTATAGTTGTTAAGTTTTAGAAAGCCTTCAGTCATTTCTGCATTGGCAAATGTTGGGATGGGGTTGGTCAATGGAGTAAAAGTGAGAGTGGGGGAGTAGATAATTGCTACGCCACCTCATTTTCTATGAGTTCTATCATTGTGTATAATGTGGTAGCCTGGAGGAAGGATTTCATTATCTGTGATGGAGGGTTTGAGCCAGGTCTCAGAAACAGCGGTTATGTCTGGCTGGTTTTAAGAGAGCCAGGCATGAAGGATGGGGATTTTATTACGGAGGCTTTGTGCATTTAGGGTCATGAGGCGGATAGTCTTGTGTTTGTGTTGATTAGAACTTGGGTTAGGGTGGGTACAGGTAGGTGTTGGGCCTGGGTTAGGGTGGATGTCACCTGACAGAGAGAGTGAGATATGAGAGAGGAGCTGATTGAAGAAAAGTAGAGGATAAAGGGAAGTATGTTTTTTTGGGGGGAGGGTTGTCTTAGAGAAAGTAGATAGAGTGGGGTGAGGAGATGGTGATGTAGGGAGTAAGGAGAGTTTGAAAAGATTGGATGGGCTGGAGGAGTAAAGTTCTGGAGAGATCTGTGAATATGAGTGGGATATATCTGGGGGGTGTGAGGTGGTGGTGTGTGTGGTTAGAGGTAGGTATGTATTAGTGTGGAGGCTAAGTTGGGTAATGTAGGTTAGGGATATTAAAAGCGTAGATAGTAGTAGAGCTTGTTGTGGGAAGGTAGGCATTGTAGTATAGATGTGTGAAGTGTGGTGCATGTATGAGAGAGGGTGGGGGTGTGTATGAGATTGGTGTGTGTATGAAGTGCTACGCTCATCATGCAAATTGTAATGTTCCAAAGGTTGCTCTTTTTCTCTAGAAAGTCCACCAGTTTCACCAATGTAACCACCATGTCTTGTTCGCTGCTCTCGGACATTTGCATGAAAAGGTGACAATGACCTCTGCTTGTACTGATAATTGTGCATCAGTCCAATATCTGAAGAATTACTGTTTTTTTTCTTCGGGTATACTGGTCCTACTTTCAAAGTACAGCAAACCTTGGGAATTTCCTCTGGAAGACCCAGTCTTAGCTTTCCTGGTCTCCATCTTGGTCCCTTAAAAAGTACAGAATGCTTGTTGTAGAAATCAGGTGCGATCCAAAATGTATTCCACATGTGAAGCAGGAGCTGAAACAGGTCAGCTGAGATGGCTGTAGTGATGAGAGCATATGGACCATTCACCAGACTTCCACACACAATCAGCATAGCAATTGTGGTTCCAATTCCATTCTGACTGATATTGTTATACAGGAACAACATGGGAGCTGCTACAATGAGCATCACACAGCAGGTTGTCGCTCTCCCTCCCGTGTAGTTAGAAACTATACCTGCAATTATCCCATCTAAAATTCCTCCAAAATCAAAGTGCGTAGATATATCTCCAGCACCTTTTGAATCTAAATGTGCTACGTTGGGAATGAACAGTGGTAGCCAGTAAAGGAAGGTGTAGCTGACAAGCTTGGCAAATAGTAAGAAGAGGGAAAACTCCAACACACCTGGAATTTTAAGGGCACTTACAAAGCTGATGGCAGTGGGCTCTTCAATGACAGTGCCCTGCTCTGTGGGTATGTTGATACTGCCCTCTGCTGCATGGTTCGGGCTCCTATAGAGTTCCTCATCACTACCATTTCTGATTAATGGTGTCTGTTCAAGTCCTTCATGGTGTTGAGGAGGACAGCAATCCACATCTTCTTGACATTCCACTGTTGGCTGTGGTATGCTGTTATCTGCTTCACTGCCATCAGATGGACCTGCTGGCTGTGGTATGCTGTCAACTGCTTCACTGCCATCAGTTGGACCTGCTGGCTGTGGTATGCTGTCATCTGCTTCAGTGCCATTGGATGGACCTGCTGACTGTGGTATGCTGTCATCTTCTTCAGTGCCATCGGATGGACCTGCTGACTGTGGTATGCTGTCATCTGCTTCACTGCCATCAGATGGACCTGCTGACTGTGGTATGCTGTCATCTGCTTCACTGACATCGGATGAACCTGCTGGCTGTGGTATGCTGTCATCTGCTTCACTGTCATCGGATGGACCTGCTGGTTGTGATATGCTGTCATCTGCTGCATTGCCATCAGATGGACCTGCTGGCTGTGGTATACTGTCATCCGCTTCACCGCCATCAGATGGACCTGCTGGCTGTGGTATGTTGTCATCAGCTTCACCGCCATCAGATGGACCTGCTGGCTGTGGTATGCTGTCATCTGCTTCACCACCATCAGATGGACATGCTGGCTGTGGTATGCTGTCATCTGCTTCACCTCCATAAGATGGACCTGCTGGCTGTGGTATGCTGTCATCTGCTTCACCTCCATCAGATGGACCTGCTGGCTGTGGTATGCTGTCATCTGCTTCACCTCCATCAGATGGACCTGCTGGCTGTGGTATGCTGTCATCTGCTTCACCTCCATCAGATGGACCTGCTGGCTGTGGTATGCTGTCATCTGATTCACCTCCATCAGATGGACTATTTTTTTTAAGTGACTCAGTACACATAATTTCTTCTACTTTTTCTAAAGCCGGCAATTCTTCATCCTGGAATGTGGATTCAGTTTCTTTTCTTTTCTGATTAGTAGCTTTTGTAATGCTCACTGTTATGGTTTTCTGCTTGTACTTTGTTCTATTTAATTTACAAACAGCTTCTTGAACCTCTAATTGCACACAGTGCACACATTTACCCAGTAGACCATGATGACACAACTGTGGGTTCTGGTTTCTATAAATCTTGCCATCCTGTTTGAAAAGACATTCATCAATATCATCTTCTGGTACGGCAGTAACACTCTGGGATCGACCCACTGGTGTTGAGGTGTCCATGATCTCTTTTAGGGACGTCAAAACTGTATAGTCTTTTAGATCGCTGAAAGTCTTTCTTAGTTTTGCCATAACGAATGAAATCCTTTTATTTGATGTGACAGAGTATACCAGAACATAACCATTAATATCTATGGAGTATGTTTGAGGAAAAATTTAATATTCATCCTGTCCTGCTGTGTCTACCAACTTGAGATGATACTCTTGGCCATTTACTGTGATAATTTTTGTAAATGTGTTTTCTATAGTTGGATCATAAGAGTCAACAAACTGGCCTTCAACAAACTGAATTGTTAAAGAAGACTTCCCCACAGACCGGTACCCCAGGATAGCCATTTTACGAGATTTTGGCTGCGGCATCATTCACCACCACATCAAACTCCCACACCAAGAACAAATACAAATTTAATTTATAACAATGACATCCAGGAAACGAGAAATGTGAGTTTTAAATGGGGAATCAGCCACCTAGCAAACAAATTATATGGGTCTACTTCACTTCGGTGAAAATTCATTTAGCAGAATTTCATTTGACCAAGACCAAATCACCTAATTTTCAAATTACCGAAAACTCATTTGACTGAATCTCATTTCACCAAAATCTTATTATCTTGCACTGAGGATGCCTATATGGTGAAATCTAGTTTGCTGTCAGTCTTATTCTTGAGGCTGTCCATGTGGAATATTTGTGTTTTTGCAGTAAAGTGATGATTCTTTACTGATCCTGCTGCTTGTTTTTCGGTAGTGTATATTTCTCAATACAGAACTAGTACTGAGGTGCGAGCGAGAGTGCTGGGGAATTGTTGGTGTTTTATATATATATATATATATATATATATATATATATCCATATATATATATATATATATATATCTATATATATATATATATATATATATATAGATAGATATATATTTCTATATATTTCTATATATATATATATATATATATATATATATATATATATATATATATATATATATATATATATATATAGTATATATTACACACACACAAATATATATATGTGTGTGTGTGTGTGTGTGTGTGTGTGTGTGTGTGTGTGTGTGTGTGCGTGCACGTGTGTGTGTGTGCGTGTGTGTGTGCAGCGTGTGTGTGTGTCTGTGTGTGTGTGTGTGTGTGTGTGTGTGTGTGTGTGTGTGTGTGTGTGTGTGTGTGTATGGCAGATACCTGATTAAGTGTACTGTACCCCAGCACCTGTTTGGTAAATACCATTTGGTCAGCTCAGAATGATGGTCAACAGGTGCATGAGAACTAAAACTCTGGATAGGAGTATATTCCCTTTCCTTGGGGATTGTAGAATGTTGCAGTTAGTATATATAATTGGCAGGATGTGTGTGTGTGTGGGGTCCGAGGGGGCTTTTCCCCTTGTATAAAATTACTTTTTGTTTGTTTAGTTTACTTTGATTTAGTTACAGGAGTATGCATACAAAGTGTAGATATTTGTGCCGTCAAAGCTTTGGCATTGTTCACAGTTTATTTGATCGGGTGTCTGACACCTATACTTATATATATATATATATATATATATATATATATATATATATATATATATATATATATATATATATATATTATATGATATGCAGAAAAAGGATAGGGAACACCAGACTACGGCAGATAAAATCAAATAAAACTCCAAAATTTAATCCACAAGTGCAGTACAAAAAATGTTGAGCGATTTTGTAGCCAAAGCTACTTCATCAGACAACTCAATAAATTACTCAGTGATTTTTAAAACAACATCAGACAATCAGGGCTAGTTTCCAATAAAAACAATAGACCAGATTGCTATTAGCTTAAAGCAATAATAATGAATAAAAACATAGTATCATCTATTAAATACACAATATCACTTAGAATAAATAAAAAAAAGTACATATAAAAGTATATCAAGAAGCATTTTATCTACATAGTGGCTTATTAACTAATACAGGTTTAATACATACTTTGTCATTTAAATCTTTGCCCATATGGGCACTCATCCTGATAATCCACTCAAGCTCTTTGGTCTCTACCAAATTCCTGATTGCACCATCTCTACATCCTAGTTGGACTTTTTCATTACCATAAATTTAAAGTTATGTGATACCCCTGATACTAGAGCATGTCTCGCTAGGGCATTAATCTCTGCCCCTCTATTTATATCAGAGATGTGTTCTCTAATCCAGTCAAAAAAACCTTCACGTGGTCATGCCCACAAAGAATGAACAACATGTAGTGCAATAAGCTAGGTATACAATGTTGGTAGTATTACAGTCAGCTGAAAGTCTGAAATAGTCTTTCCAGTGTCAGGATGTTCAAAATGCCCCCTGTTATCAATATATTGACAGTAGTTACAGGAATTACAGGGTTTCGTCCCATGTACATGGATTATAGGTTGAGCATTTGTTTCTTGCTTATACCTGGGGCCACATAGAAGTCTTAAGAGGATTTCTTGTTTTTATAGTCGTACTTAGGAGCTGCCTCTATCAAAGTTCTAACATGGTCCTCACAGCATAGTATATTCCACTTCCTATAACAGATATTTTGTAGCAATCTAATATTGCTGGCATATGTAATAGAAATTCCTAGGGGGTTACCCTTCATGCTTCTTTCCTCACAAACTTGATTTCGACTAGAAAAGTATGGTTGACCATCTTTTGTCCTTTTAGAGCCCATGGTCGAGGTAATGGAAACAATTTCTCTCTTTCCATACCCTCTCTCTACAAATCTCTCTTCTTATTGATGTAATTCCTTCTCAAACTTATCCTCTGCTGTTAATTTTGAAGACCTCAGTGCTTGCCCCTTTATCACATTAGTAAATACATGTTGGGGGTTCATACTTTGCCTATGCACATAAGTATTCCTATAGCATTTTTTTCAAAAGATTTCAGTACAAAAATCCTCTGAGTCTTTCTTGTTTATACTGACATCTAAGATTTCAGCACATTTGTCCGAGCTATGGGCTGTAAATTTCAAGAAGTGTGTGCTCTCATTAATGTCCCTCAAGAACTGCTGGAGATTTGTAGCACCTCCCTCCTATAACAGGAAGAGGTCATCTACAAATCCCCAATAGAATACTACTTTTTCTGACCATACTCCTTCAAGAATATACTGTCTTTCCCATTTTGCCATAACAAGGTTGGCATAGCTATTGGCACATGAAGTGTCCATAGCTACACCATCCAATTTTTTATAGATAGATTGTTCAAACATAAAGATATTATTCTCCCATATAGTTTCAACCAGGAAAAATAAAAGATCAATAGTTCTAGCATCATACACTCCATCCTCTTTTAAATATTGATGCAAAAATTCCAGTCCTACTCAACTGGGGATTACAGCGAAAAGAGACTGTACATACAATGTAACCATCAAAAAAGTCATAGTTGGTGGAAAATTGCTAATATGACCATGAAAATCCATTAAAAAGTGTTTTGTATCCTTGAGAATATATTTATTCCTAGCTAACACAGGTTTCAAAAATTGTTCTACATAAATTGATAGTGGCTCAGTGCACCATCCTTGCCCAACCACAATAGGTGTCATTGGTGGGTTGTGTTGATGTTTATGTATTTTGGGCAGTCCCTGTATTATTGGGATGATGGGATCATCAACAAGAAAATAGTTATACAAATCTATAGAAATCTGAATACATTGCATACATTCAAATAAATCATTACGTGTTCTGTAAATGCAGTTGTCAACCTGCACTTGTTCTATCCTTCCATACACTTCTTCATTATTTAACATGTTGAACATAACATCCCTATACAAGGTGTAATCCATAATTACCAATGGTCCCCCTTTGTCAGCTGGCCTAAAACAAACAGTTTGATATCTGCAGAGTGTCTCAAGTGCTTCCCTTTCATCACTATTCAAGTTAACAAAGCATTTAGTGTGGCTCCTATTATCATATAAGGAATAAATATTGTTAATATATGCCTTCTCAATGGCTTCAATAACTCCCACAGCAATGGGCACATAACCACTGGCCTTTTTAAACTGATTAATATTTTTATTACTTACATTATCGTCCTGGAAATGCAACTTCGACATTAAACTTCTAGTAAATATCTTCAGTTCAATAATATTTTCAGTAATCGTCATTCGGCTAGCCGGTATAAACCTCATGCCCTTACTAAGAACAGTAATGTAAGTAAAAAAAATATTAATCTGTTTAAAAAGGCCAGTGGTTATGTGCCCATTACTGTGGGAGTATATGATAATAGGAACCACACTAAATGCTTTGTTAACTTGAATAGTGATTAAAGGGAAGCACTTGAGACACTCTGCTGAGATCAAACTATTTGTTTTAGGCCAGCTGACAAAGGGGGACCATTGGTAATTATGGATTACACCTTTTATAGGGATGTTATGTTCAATCTATATAAATAAAAATGTAAATGTTTGTTTGTTCAAAATCTTAAATCTCCGAAAGTTCTTCACCGATTGCTTTGAAATTTTCACACAATGTTGCATTCGAATACGCGCGTGTTTTTATATAACTACTATTATATAGATGCCACATGTTGCATTTGAATATGCACATGTTTTCATATACCTACTATGGAGTCTATATATTTGTATACAAATATGCAATTTTATATGTTTTTGTTATAACTTTCTTCTTTTTCAGTGCAATCGATCTGCTTTAGTTCATCCAAATAATGCCTCGCAGAAGATCAAACTTAGGTCGTCGTACTCGTGGAGCAGAAGCAGTGCGACGAGTAATTGCAAATCAAACTGAGGAAGAACGGGCAATAATGAATGAGCAAAACAGACACAGAATGGCTCAAATATGTGCCGAGGAAGCAGCAGAGCGATGTGCAGCCAGACTTGAGGATGCACAGTTGCGAGCATGGCGATCGCGTTCTGCAGCTTCAGATCTGCTTCGTTCTCCTCGATCGTCACCAGCGGACAAAATAAATGCTTGCCTGAAATACTCTACTTTGTGGCGACATGTAAAGATGTTAAAATTAACTATAAATATGCATGTCCAGCTACAAAATGATCAATCAGCTGAGATATTCTCACATCAATTACTGGAAATTTGGAACGGAAACGTGCCAGTTGATCTGACTTCAGGACGAATTTCATTGCCTCATAACTTCTGCAATTTAGTGACGTCAAAAGAAGAATTGGTTGAAAAAGTATTTCCCAATATTCAAATCAATTATAAGAATCACGACTGGCTGACTGAACGAGCAATTCTTGAGGCCAAGAACAAGGACATCTACGAACTTAACAATATTATTCAGTCTAACATCCAAAGCGAGGCAGTCACATACAAGTCCGTCGATACTGTTGTGGAAGCAGATGAAGCGGTTAATTATCCAACAGAATTTTTGAATTCACTCGATCTGCCAAGGATGCCACCGCACGTACTGCAATTGAAAATCGGCATGCCAATTATCATGTTGCGAAATATCAACCAGCCAAAGCTTTGCAACAGCATGCGGCTTGCAGTAAAAAAATTAATGAGCAATGTCATAGAAGCAACAATCTTGACAGGACTTTTCAAAGTTGAAGATGTCCTCATTCCTCGCATTCCTATGATTCCAATGGATATGCCATTTCAATTTAAGAGATTGCAATTTCCAATTCGATTGGCATTTGCAATCACCATCAACAAAGCTCAGGGCCAATCTTTAGAATTGTGCGGTTTAGATCTACACACGGATTGCTTCTCACATGGACAATTATATGCTGCGTGTTCTAGAGTCGGCAAACCAGACAATCTCTATATCTGCACAAACAATGGAACAACAAAAAATATTGTATACCCACAAGCGTTGTGAAATTAAACATATTAGAAATGTGCGCTTTCTCTTTTCTTTCTTTTCCATGTAACCAGACTGATCCACAGCAACATGTGGCCGGGTACAGCTAGTATATTAAATAATGAAGAAGTGTATGGAAGGATACAACAAGTACAAGTTGACAATTACATTTGCAGAATAAGTAATGATTTATTTGAATGTATGCAATGTAGTCAAATTTCTATGGATTTGTATAACTATTTTCTTGTGGATGATTCCCATCATTCCAGTAATACAGGGACTGCCCACAATACATAAACATCCACACAACCCACCAATGACACCCATTGTGGCTGGGCAAGGATGGTGCACTGAGCCACTATCGGTTTATGTAGAACATTTTTTGAAACCTGTGTTAGCTAGGAATAAATATATTCCCAAGGATACAAAACTCTTTATATTGTATTTACATGGTCATATTAGCAATTTTCCACCAACTATGAATTGTTTGATGGTTACATTGGATGTAGTCTCTTTTCAATGTAATCCCCAACGGAGTAGGACTAAAATGTGTGCATTGATATTTAAAAGAAGATGAAGTGTATGATGCTAGAACCATTGATCTTTTATGTTTTCTGGTTGAAACTATATGGGAGTATAATATTGTTTGAACAATCCATCTATAAACAATTGGATGGTGTAGCTATAGGCTATTTTATATGTGTGTGTGTTTGTGTGTATGTGTGTGTGTGTGTGTGTGTGTGTGTGTGTGTGTGTGTGTGTGTGTGTGTGTGTGTGTGTGTGTGTGTGTGTGTGTGTGTGTTTCAGTTACACTATCCATGCAGACTTTTTACTTTCTGCACCAAATAAAATATGATATTTGCACAAATACCTATCTGGTTATGACTGTTAAATCTTAAGTGGGAGTGCCTTATTTCAAACTTTAGTGTGCAACGAAGATACTGAAAAAATGGTACACAGTTTTGACATCAGAAGTAGCCATAAGAAATTGCTTTAACATTTTCTTGTGATAATAATGTAATACATTTTGTGTCATTTATGCTTTTATAATAAAGATCATTGATTTGAACAACTACAGGAATTAAAACTGTACAAATTTACTTTGCACTAATACTTGTCTGTGTCTTAATTCATTAATATCTTATGTTAAACATTATTCATGTTTCACATACCAGGTTCTCAGTACATACTTAGTAAAACGGATTTATTCTTAATAAATGCTATCCTGATTATGTCAGAAAAAATAGAGTAGTATACAAAAACAAAACAATTCTAAGAGCTTAATAGTTGAGAAAATGTCTTGCAATTGTGTCCATTGGTGTAAACAACCAAACACCTTTAACATTGTTTTGAATCGATGTAGGACAATTAAATCAAATATTATCACACATTATTTTGTCATAATTCTTTATGCCGTGTCTTTATTTTTTGCATTTAGTACTGCTACCTCAAGTAATAATCATTCTTTATCAAAGGTCATACCTGAAACTTAAAACAGCTTCTAAGTAAAACATTTAAATTGCATTCATGTTTTTTATGTTTAAATTAAATATAGAACACGCTACTGACACACATTTATTGAATGTTAAAAACTTTAGTAAATGTCTGAAACATCTTTTTGAAACAATAAACATATGGCCTTACTTTTACATAAAAATGCCAGTGCAAAAACACCCAACTGTCTGACTTGGGAAGAACTAGAAATAAATATGGAAATTAATGTAAACTTTTAATGCACTTAATATTCTGATTCAGGTTTGACATTTAAGCTTAATTTGAGCCACTCACCGAACAGTGCCAAATTACATAAAATTCTCCAGGTTCTAAAGGTCTTGTTTTATACTCATTGAGTCTCATTGAAATGAATTTACTGATGCACTATTCAGTATGCAGTGTTCATGATCATACACTACCTGAACCTTCACAAAGTGATATTGCTGATGATTATGTTAAATATATTCATTCTGTGAAGGAACATGGATGACAGCCTGGGAGTAATCAGTCACATTCAGTGAATGAGGAAAGAAGGAAAGTATAGTCATCAAGCATGATTCTTCTTAGCTTAGGTTATTTGATTGTAAGGGCATCAGTTTAAGTGTGGTATGAAATATGCCTGTCTCTGAAAACTTCAGACTGATGAGACAACCTCTTCCAGTTAATATCACCAAAGAATGTTTAATAAAATAGCAGCAAATGAGCAGGAGATGCAATCTAAGGTTCAAATTCATGAAAAGAAATTGAAGTTTAGAGCAAAGTTCAGCCCATTCCATTTTATTAAATCTGTATTACCTAAGTTATTTAATTGTTACCATTTTAAAGCAGCCGTACAGAAAAGTAGTTAAATACATGCCCTACTGTCTACAATGTAGTACACTGGAAAATCAAGATAAGCAGAACAATTATTGTAAAAATTGATGTGCATTATATATTTAACTAGTCCACATTAATGGAGACAGCAGACATGAAGAAATTAAAAAAAAAACATCCTTCAGATTCTTGAATTAGCTTTTAAATGCTATAGACATAAAACATAGTTCTGTGGCATCTTCCCTACTAGAATAAATAAATAAATAAATAATTCACAAATATTCCAACAAGCATTGTTTATAATGGAACATTATAAAGTAAATCAAAAGGATTTCATTTTTTATGTGTGCGGCTTTCAAATTTTTGCAAACATGTCATAGAGAGTTAAGGCCTGCATGTTAATTGAAATCCTGTGCCTTATTTTATAACATATGAAATAATTGTCTAAAGCATACATGAATACACCAGAAGAGCTTAACAAAGATTTTAAGTATACTAATAAGGAAACACAAAGCTCAGATGGATCATCTTAAAAAAAAAAAAAAAAATCAGTAGCCAGCAGGTATAGATTGCCTATCTCTTCTTGTATGCTCCATTGAGTGACATGATTCTAGATGGAAATAGCCATTTCAGAAGTGAAATGAAATTGTGAAGTAACAACTGATTGTGCTTAATGCAAAGCATGATGCGCACAATGACCTTGTTCAGTAGCCTAAATATCGCTTGTGAAACAACAAAGTTATTTGTGTGCATTGTCGTACAGGATTATGGCACATAAGTACTACTGGAAACTTGGCTCAAACTCTGTTATTCAGTTTATTTGAGTCAGTAAATAGTGACTGAGTTTTGAGAAGGTATCTTCTAGTTCTCAATAAAACTATAAACAGTAATTAATATGAAGGTGAACAAATAGGCTGTTTAGTAGTTCAGCAGACTTATTTTGTTACTATGACCTATTAAAGACAGACATGGGGAAGGAAGGGATGAGGAGAGGTTTCATGCTGTGAACAGAAAAAAGACAGCACATAGGGAAGGAGGACTACTAAGTGCATACGTGTGTGTGATGTGTGAGTTATGCATGCATGTGTGTGTTCACATATGTGCATGCACACGTTTATATGCTCACTTGTGCATGTGTGTGTGTACACGAGTGTGTGCTCATCTGGGTGGATGCATATGTGTGTGCATGTGTGTGCTCACATATGTCATGCACACACATGTATGTGCTCATGTATGCATGTATGTGTGCACGAGTGTTCGCTCGTATGTGTGTGTGGGTGTGTGTGTATGTGTGTGTGTGTGTGTGTGTGTGTGTGTGTGTGTGTGTGTGTGTGTGTGTGTGTGTCTGTACATTTGTGCTTTGCATATATCTATTCATATATAAATGTGCATCTGGGCATGAAATATTTTGCTTTATCAGGTGATGACTCATCTTTTAAGATACACTTCTTGACTGTGTATTACCTAACTGCTAGAGAATAGATTAAGATGACTGAGAAGTGTCATTTCGATATGTATCTTAGTCCCAGTTCTGTTTTATATTGATTAAAAGTGTGGTTTTCTCATCAAATTTTAATAAACATTCTGTCCTGCAAAACTAATGACTTTGTCTCTTCTTCTTTGGTGAAATAAACATCCCTGCCTAGTAGAAATACAGGTGTCATGACAAGACACAGTAAGGGTAGCTGAATCGGCAACTGATTAAAATATGGATATATATTTTTTCCTTTTATTAATGCAGATGCAAGGTGGAAAAATGCAACTACCCCTTCTAATATCAGTGATGGTGGATATTGGTGATAACATCAGAAATATACTCATATTCTCATACTTTTACTTTCTCCCAGTCTGTAGTCTGAAACGCAACTTGTTAAATTAAGAAGGCAATCACATATTATGATAGTTACTCTGAAGGTGTCATGATAATTTTCTTCAAGAAGAGTCATTGAATGAGAAAAGCTATTGAAATCTGACTCCAGAAGATCACACCTGATTCTATATTAGGGTCTTGAAACATACCGTATAAAGCAGTATGATAATATGGCTACTCTTTGCTAGTATTCTGAGAAGTATACATACCCTCACATGCATTTAGATGTAATGTATCATGTGAATTGCATGAAGTGTATGGGAATCAACATTATGAAGGAACTGAATTGTATAGGATATGTAATCTTAGTACAGAACATGCAGTGATTACCAGTTTTTTAAGCAATACCTTCCACTCTTCTAAATGTGCACACTATCTTGGCTTTCAGTCTCATGACTGTTACGTAGGAAACTTGAATGTTTTTTCCTTTTATTACTATTACACATATGCACACTATAGTTATACTTTATCATCATATTGTTCTTTTTTAATTTACAGACACATACTCCCCTTTAGTTATATCTAACAATGTCATTTCCCCCAAATTTGAACTTTATGTAGCTCAGTTCAGAATTGTTTCTAGTGCTCAGAGCTGATTAAAATAAAACAAGACATTGAAGAACTATAGCAACTCAAATAACAAAAGGGTGGAAAATGGAAAAAAAAAACTTAGATATTATCAGGAAGTGATATCACTGCAAAAAAATCTGAGGTTGAAATGAAGGAAAGGCTGACTGAGTATGAGACTACTCAAGAAAAGATGTTTCAAAAAATGGTAGAATTAAAAAACAGAGCATACAGAGAAAACCTGAAATGTTCTGCTGTACCAAACTGGAAGTAACAGACTGCATTAATGGACTGATATTCCACAGCAGCATTTGTTAATTGAAAGGTCACATCATGCAATCCTACCAAAGAGTTGATTCTGACAAAATTGTGGCAGTAGGGCAAAGTATTAAAAGTTGTAGACAAAAAAATGTTTGGAAAAAATAATTTTTTCACTGTACATTGGATACAAGAGAATCAAAATTTCCAGCAATCTGGGAATGTCAAGAAGCAGATAAGAGATTCAAGATGCTGTATCCAGCTGTCTTCACAATTTTTTTTGCTTGTGGGATCAAGGTAATTTCTTGCTGCAGAACATGCTAAGGAAGAAATAAAAAAGTTTCTTCAACAGAAATGAGCCATCAAGTAGAAAATGACCCCCACTTCTCATTCTTCTGATTATAACTCTCAAAGAGAGACTTTACCAGTGAAACATTTCCCAGTGTTCCAAAGGAAATGCTTGAGAGACAGAGAAAAGCATAGGAGTTGACCCGAAGAATTGGGAGTACCTTGAAATAGAAGGTGAGTCCAGATTTGGGATATGTAGGTGAACATGAAGAAGACCAGCAACATGAAAATTAGTGAATAAATGTGATATTACAAAGTGTCAACTGCATTTATGAAATATAACTTTAAAAGAAAAACATGGAAAGAATGAACTTTTGCTAATTTAGTTAAACTTGTGAGGGAATGAAAGGTTTCTGCCTCACTTCATGTCATTCAAGCTTGCAAGGACCAAAGAGGTAGGGAAGATGAAGGAAAAAAATAACTATTAGTAAAACAATTTCTGTTATTACCAGTATTTCTATGAAACTTTTCAAAATAAAAATTACATGGTATATAGGAACACATTTTCAGATACTGTTGTATGTAATTACTGGAGTAAAGAGATACCCTTTTTCTTTCCTTCTACTTTTTTAGTATTAAGAAATATAGGTATTACAATACAATAAGAATAAAACAAGACATTGAAGAACTATAGCAACTCAAATAACAAAAGGATGAATAATGGAAAAAAACTTAGATATTAACAGGAAGTGATATCACTGCAAAAATTCTGAGGTTGAAATGAAGGAAAGGCTGACTGAGTATGAAACTACTGAAGAAAAGATGTTTCAAAAAATGGTAGAATTAGAAAACAGAGCATACAGAGAAAACCTGAAATGTTCTTCAGTACCAAACTGGAAGTAACAGACTGCATTAATGGACTGATATTCCACAGCAGGATTTGTTAATTGAAAGGGCACATCATTGTGTATGCTTCAAACCTCTGGCCATGAGAAAGCAACCAAAGTCTGCGTTATTAAAAATGTAATCCTACCAAAGAGTTGATCCTGACAAAATTGTGGCAGTAGGGCAAAGTATTAAAAGTTGTAGACAAAAGAATGTTTGGAAAAAAATAATTTTTCACTGTACATTGGATACAAGAGAATCAAAATTTCCAGCAATCTGGGAATGTTAAGAAGCAAATAAGAGATTCAAGATGCTGTATCCAGCTGTCTTCACAATTTGTTTTACTTGTGGGATCAAGGTAATTTTTTGATGCAGAACATGCTAAGAAAGAAATAAAAAAGTTTCTTCAACTGAAATGAGCCATCAAGTAGAAAATGACCCCCACTTCTCATTCTTCTCATTATAACTCTCAAAGAGAGACTTTACCAGTGAAACATTTCCCAGTGTTCCAACGGAAATGCTTGAGAGACAGAGAAAAGCATAGGAGTTGACCAGAAGAATCAGGAGTACCTTGAAATAGAAGGAGAGTCCAGATTTGGGATATGTAGGTGAACATGAAGAAGACCAGCAACATGAAAATTAGTGAATAAATGTGATATTACAAAGTGTCAACTGCATTTATGAAATATAACTTTAAAAGAAAAACATGGAAAGAATGAACTTTTGCTAATTTAGTTAAACTTGCGAGGGAATGAAAGGTTTCTGCCCCACTTCATGTCATTCAAGCTTGCAAGGACCAAAGAGGTAGGGAAGATGAAGGAAAAAAATAACTATTAGTAAAACAATTTCTGTTATTAGCAGTATTTCTATAAAACTTTTCAAAATAAAAATTACATGGTATATAGTAACACATTTTCAGATACTGTTGTATGTAATTACTGGAGTAAAGAGATACCCATTTTCTTTCCTTCTACTTTTTAGTATTAAGAACTATAGGTATTACAATACAATAAGAATAAAAAGGCTGGACAAAACGTACGTTTAAGTTAATAGGTTATCTTGGGCTGTTGAGGTTGGAGATGGGGTGTACAAGTACACAGATTATAATATATGTAGAGTTATGTTTTCTCTTACTTTTGCATATGCAAATGTCTGAATTAAGACCTTATGCTTAATCTAATTACAAGTGTAAGTGCTAAAAAGCAAAAAACAAACAAACAACAAAAGAAACAAGAAAACACTGAGTGTAGAAGCATGTTTTCTTATACCAATAAATATTCTGAATTACTTTAGAAGCCTGCAGCTGAAGAATACATTTGTTCTTATGCTTCCATAGAGACAAGCTGATTATAGTGTGATAAAAAACACAACACTGACTTCTTTGAGGCTAAAAGCTACTGTTTTTTTAGAAAGTATGCAATTTGTTTTTCACATCTGGGAGGAGAACAAAGATAAAATAAGAACAGACAGCAACTAGTGTAAATAGGAGCACAGACAGTGACATGTGTCTTGGCATGGATAACCGTAACTTTAACTCAGATAATGCCTGGGTCTGCAGCTGTATATTTGGGACCATTGTTCCTATTAGGAGTATTAAACATCATTATTTGAAGATCTACATAGTTGTGTATGTTTCCATTAAGTTAATAGATTATGATGGTGTTTTGGTTTGATTTACTTAAAAAGTCTTATAAAATGTGACATAGGTTCAAATGCAGATGACAAGCAACAGCTGTATAAAAGATTAGCCTTCCCAACAGTAGTGTGTGCCTGTATCACAAACACTGTAAATAAAAATCTAAAGCAGCTGTCATATACAATAGGTGAGAATAATAACCTCGTATCATAATGGCGACACTTTCTGTATTATGTTGGAATGTGAATGTTCTTACAGGTACAGACAAAAAGGAAAAAGTATTGAATTATATTTAGAGATGCCTTGTGCAAATAACAATGTTACAAGAAACAGATTTGGAAAGAAATAAGTAGGTGCATTTGATAATGAAAGGATTTCAGTATGGATACTCAGCAAAGTTCTAGGGACAAAGGAAAGGAGAAGTGCTTATACAAATTACTAGAGCTGCTCAAATAACAATAAAAGAGTGGGAAAGATAATAATGGTAGATCTGAAGTAGTGAGAAGATACTGGCAAGGGAAGAGGATTATGGTGGCATGTGTTTATATTCCACTGAAAACTGCTATTATGGAGCTTTAAAAAATTTGGGAGAAATAATCAGCATTCAACAGGGAGTAATCCTTATAGGAGGGGACTCGAATTTGATTTGCAACAGTGAAATTCCTGTCAAAACAATCAATTGTGATATGTGTGAAACTGCAGAAATGAGTCATTCCAAAATCAGCTCTTAAGAAACCAATGAAAAAGGAAATACAGACTTCAATATTAAATAGGAACCTCTCTTCAAAAATAAATTAATTAGATTTTAAATAGATTCAGTAAGATAGGACTGTAAAAAACAAATTGATTTAATTAGAGATTCTGTTAAGCAGTGAAGTACTCCAATTGACACTATGAAGGAGGTTGTAAATATTATATAAGGAACAAATATTTAAGATGAAACTCAGAATTACTGTTTATATAAAGTAAATTGGTACTACAAACAGTAGATGCAAGGAAATAGAGAAAGAAGAAATAAAATAAGAATTACAGTGCACCAGACAAACATGAGGAGGCAATATGATAAATTTCTTGTCATCATACATTTTGCAAATCTTAAACTTACCAGAACCATTCTTACATTGGATAGAGTTGGCACATAAAGCTTCATCAATTCCTTCTATTAAGAAAAACTCATAAAAAAGATCCATCACTGGCAAATGCATCTTCAGTTTAGACTAATGGAGGCATTCATAAAAGTACTGCAGTTTATACAAAAACAATGTTGTATTCAGAAAGAGCCTTAACATGGTATTGCACGGTGCTCCAGCATAAAGATGTATAGCACCACATAGAGTAATGGTGCCATGACAGCATGGAAACTATTACAGGGGTCAGGTGGTGGGGAGAAGGGCTAGTCAATAGAAAAACTACAGTGGTGTCATAATGGCAAGTAAACTACTATGTGGATCAGGGGGTGGGGGGAACACAAGCAACCAGAGAGTACTCTAAACCCATGCACCATAATGACATTTCAGCTAGTATGGGAATCATGGGATTGGGAGAAAATTCTAGATGGGGAAGGCAGAGAAATCAGGGACAAGTAGGGGGACTATGGTGTATGTGTGTGTCTTCAAATGTGTACTTGTATGTGTGGAAGAGTTACTGAGGGGGGGATTCCAGTACCTACTCAAGCAACAGTTTAGTGTGACACATTGGGATAGTAACTGAGATTTGGAAACATGCAAACTAGGGAAAAATTAGGTCTTTCCTTATTAAGATAAATGTCTCTGAATTGCGAATACTATGTAGTGGGAGCAGTGTCTTTTTAGCATGCTAGAACCTTTAATAAATTTTAGAGGCCAATTTAATTATGAGATCTGCTCATTGACATCCTCCTCCAAAAACAGGACATAAAATTGTTAGAATTGGTAATGGCTGTTTTCCTAATGTTATGGGACAAGAAAGGTATATCTGATTTTGGTTAAGGAATTAAAAAAGACTGGAATTAAAACACACCTTCTATTTCCAGCAATAATAAAAATCTTCCTAACTGATGAAACAAATGTTTTAATATTTTGTAAAAGGCTGTTGTACATATACAAACAAACTCCTTGAATCTATTGAACGAATGAAATTAAATATAGCATGGAATGAGACATGCAGAGAGGAATGGATGGAAATGTACTATGAAATCTAAGGTATTAAAAGGCAAATGAACTCTGAATACATATATCATGTATTAACTAGTTTAACAAAATTTTTAGAAAGGTAGAATTAAGAATTCAAGAAAACACAATATAAATGAAAATTAATAGAGAGTATAAGCAAAAGGTTTGTGTAATATGTCTTCCAAGTAACTGGGGTGTTTCTACTTTTTAAAAGAAGAAAAGGTAAGAACAAATTATTGTATTCATCCCTTTGCTAAAAATAAATGTAAACAGTTTTTCTTAGTGATTTTATATTTCACACACCAATACTTTGTGAAATTCAATCCTGGTGATTTTAAATAGTAAGAACTGCAATGACAAGTGTCTGATGATGTGAAAAATATAGGGCATAGTCAATGAAGTACTGTGTAAACATAGAACAGTTATAGAAGCTTGGGAAATATTTCTTATTGAAAAGAAGGCTAACCGTGTGTTGAATATCACCTAGTACATAATCAGGAGTCAACACCAAATAGGTTTCAGTGTAAATTCGTTGAATATCACCTAGTATATAATCATGAGTCAATACTTGATAGGCTTCAGACTACACATTATAATATAGTGCATAGCACCAGAAGGGCAAAGAAATTGTCTGAAATGCAGGAAGAAACATAGAAGTGTTTGAATGACATAGCAGTAAATGAGAATGCAAGAGACTGCATGACAATGAAAGATAAAGCCCTCACTGTAACACAGATGACCAAAGTCATCTAGCTGCAAAGTCACTGGAGGAGCCAAGAAGACGAGATGAGGATGTGAGTCAGTGGCTGACATTGTCTTACCCTTCAAAGAGAAGGCAGCCTAGGCTTAGCTCAACAACACAAATGTTGACACATTACCACACATGCACACAGAAATAAACTTGGCCCATTTAAATTTCAAACAAAGACAAAAAATAGCATAATTTTTTAAAGACAGGGCAAGCCCCTCATATCCCTATACCCCCAGCTAATTATATATATATAATATATATATATATATATATATATATATATATATATATATATATATATATATATATATATATGTATTAACTCTGAGAATGCACAATCCCTGGGGAAAGGCAATTTTCCCCCACTGAGGGATTTTTGATCTAGTACACTTCTTGACCATCTGCATTTGTCAACCAAATTATATAGTGCACTTTTTGACCATCTGCATTTGTCAACCAAATGTGTTCAGTTAAATGGATGCTGACCACCTAGCATCTCGACTAAATGCCTAACATATATATAATATGTGTGTGTGTGTGTGTGTGTGTGTGTGTGTGTGTGTGTGTGTGTGTGTGTGTGTGTGTGTGTGTGTGCGTGCGTGTGTGCACATGCAAAAGCTTATGCAAAGTTATGGCATTTTCTATTGCACACCTTATATTTAAATAAGGGAATAAAACAAGGATGCCCACTTGCTCCCTTGATGTTCATCTTGGCTATAGAAACTTTTGACTATTCCAATAGAAATAATCAAGACACCTTTAAAACCTCAGAAGTGTATCAGTCCAAAATGCAATTGCTTGTTGATCATATAATTATAGGAGATAGAGATAAAGCAATCCACTCAATGACAATCTGTTTATATACAACAAACGTTATTAATAATAATAATAATAATAATAATAATAATAATAATAATTATTATTATTATTATTATTATTATTATTATTATTATGTGTTTATTTATTATTTATGTATTTATTTATTTATTTGGCATTTATTAACCTTGTTGGTCCAACTGAGCTCAAGCCCATTTTCAGTGGAGATTCAAGGAGAAAAGTTCCAAATTCGCATGCAAATTATACAAGAATAAGCACAGTAAAAATATACCAAATGTCAAAAAGCATAAGAAAATAAAAATATAAAAATTTACAAATATGAGAAATGCAGAAGAATTTATATACCTAATTATGTTACATAAAACAGAGAAAAACTAATGGGAGTATCTTAATACCTGTTCATATTGCATAAGGAATTGAGAGTAAAGCTGAAAAAGCTTTAACAATCTGAAAGTGATTGCAGGTAGAAGTAATAGAGCAAGAAATTAGTGGCATAAGGAAGACATAAGGGTTTACATGGGGTTGTGGCAAGACCATATCCACAATTTAGCTATAACACCTTGCCAATAGTTTTATTGAGTTTGTAAATTTGTAGAAGAAGTTGGTCTGTTCTATGGAGTGGGAGTGAAGGGTTATAATCAGTTACATGATTGGATAGTGACGGGCAGACTGAGGGTTTGTTGAGTAAGAAGTGAGTTATGTGGAGATGTAAAAGTTGATGTTGATGGAGGAATTCAAGCCATTGCAGTTTCTTTAGCACCATCCAGTGGTGAGAGGTATGTGGAAGGTTTGCAGCAAATTTAGTTACTTTATTGTATGCCCGTTCAAGCTTAGTAATTAAGGAAGATTGTAGGTTTGTAAGGATTGGAGCAGCATAGAGAAGGCTGGGAAGTAGATAAGCGTGGGCCAAGCAGAGTCTTGAGTCAAGAGTTAGGCATTTCTTGTTCTTATAGAGGAGACTTTTTTTTTTTATATAGATCGTTGGACATGGAGGTCAGTTTTTTATTCATCATTTACTATCATTCCAGGTAGCTTAGTGTGGGATTCTACATTAATGACGTTTTTATTGGAGGATGAGATGGTAAAGGTGGACTTGAGATGTGAAAGTGATTTTTGGGAGGAAGAGTGAAAGTTTAGTTTTTTTTAGGATTTAAATAAGCTGATTTTTGGTGAGCCATCTTTCTACAGAGAGAAATGAGTTTTGGGTAAGAGTATGAAGTTGAGAGATAGTTTCTGAAGAGGAGATGAGTGTAGAATCATCAACATACTGAATGAGAGTAGAGTGATAGCAAGATATATATAGGTAATAATAATAATAATAATAATAATAATAATAATAACAACAACAACAAAACAACAATAATAATAATAATAGTAATAATAATAAATCAGACATAATTTTGATATATTAAAAGAATAAAACATCTTTAGGTAAAACAATATTGAATGGAATAAACAAGAAATTAGTTATTTAGGTATACAAATCTTGTTGGACATAAATAACATTACTCAGAATAATTTTGAAAGCCTTATAGAATAACATCACCAATTTCTTACGAAATGGAATAATTCATACTTTAAATATGAAGAAATGTGAATGTTAATAAAAGCCGCAGTCTTACCTCAACAATATCATTAAATATAGACAAAATAAATTACTAAACATGGATAAGATATTACTATCATTTTATTTCATCCTTTGAAAACAAATTGGAACATGTTAATCATATTAGAACTTGGAAAAGGGTAGGGATTGGACTCTTGTATATTGAACCAAGCACCAATATTCAATAGGTTGACTTACTGGGTGAATGTATCATATAAAGAACAATGGAAATTAATACAATGATATATACATGCTGTTCAAAACTAATGCATGATTATGCATTTTGAAAATTGTAAATAATAAAATGTGGTCTCATTGATTATTTATTTATCTATTTATTGATTGTATTTGTTGACTGGGATAGTCTGACTGGGCAAAATGACTGCCCCCTGCTTTGTTTAATAGAGGTTAGAGAGACAACGAAGAAGAAGAAGGTAGTAATTGTAAAGGTATATTGTTGAAAAGGAAAATAGTGGAAATGAGAAATAAATTGTTGGAAAAGAAAGTCTTCTCTGGTGATTAGGTAAAATGAGGTTTGGGTTGGAATTTACAAGAGGTAGAACTTGAGAATAACCATATTTCTGAAAGATATTGTTTTAACTGGATTTTGAAAGATGTTATATTTTCAGCTTGCTTGGTTGTTAAGAGAGTGGAGTGTCATATATTTGTGAGGTAAAAAGAATACCTTGAGTCTCCTGCAGTTGCTGGACTTGGATACACTTAGCAGTAGTTTGTCACTGGGGTGGAAGGGTCTGCTAGGGTTGTAGAGTTGTAAAAGGGGAGGTTAGACTATATTATCACAATTCTAACTTTCCATATAAATTTCTTACTCACAAGTAATGGGTGCTATTATCTATAGCTAATACATTAGCTATGTATGGAGATTATGAACATAAAAAAGAGGAACATGTTAAAAAATAGTCTGCCAGATAGGCTGTTGTGAAAGTAGTATTGTCATAACTATGCACAAATTAATGGGAAAACATGAGTTAAATCAATCAGAATGGAAACCAGGGTCAAGTAAGGAAGAATAAAGATATTTGTTGAATGCATAATAGAAAAAATAGTTATTGATATTCAGTTCATGTCTTTTCAAAAAAATAAAATAATTGCTAAAGTTTTTAAATTACCTGCCATGTATTATAAAAGGAGAAAATAACTCTAAAATGTGAATAAAAGAAAGAATTATTGGAATGCCTTAACTCATAAACACTTAAGAGGTGTTGAATATCAAACCTCTATCAGCCTCCGCACATCTTACATTCCAGAACATTTTCTGAAAAATAAAATTAAAAAGGATAAGATAAACAAAAGTACATGTTTTCTGAACAATATAAGCTATTAATACTTGTACAAATTGCAAAGATTTTAATAAGAAGTATTCTTTGCATTGATAACAGTCAGTGCATTAATAGGCTGGAGTCTGTAATGTTCGCAGAAGCTATTTACATACAGGACAGCATACTGAAGGAATACTGCAGACAAGATTTCAGAAGACACAAAGAAGGCAGTCTGAGTACTTATATATTCAGCCTAGGATAATTATGGATTCCACACATGCTGGTCTGATTCTAAAATACAGTTTGTACACACAATACAAATTAAAATGCAACAAACAGCCATGCTGAGTCCATTTCTGAAATCTTCAGCATATGCTTTATGAACCCCATGGAATTAAAGTGAATACTATGGATTATGTTGAAACCCATTGTAAAACATAAAAAAGTATATAAAAATGCAACCTGCTGTTAATGTACTGCAACAGGCTGCAGTGACACAAGCAATGAATGAGGCTGTGGCTCTGCACACTAGAAGCAAACAGTCAGGGTCAGAGCAAGGCTGCAACTAAACCAGTTGTCAGATCAGGAATTAATTAACACATACCAGCTAGACAAACAACTGGTGCAGGCTGTCTGCAGCATGTATGCCCCACACATATCTAGGCAGACCCTGTGAGGTAATACTATCTCCCTTGAAACAAAAATGTGTCTCAGCCTTGGTGTACTTGCATATGGGAATTCAAGAGGCACATTTGGGATGCTTTGGGAGTATCACAGAAAGCTGACTGCCATATCCTAGCAAAATTCTGGAAGCAATGCACAGCAGGTTGGATGACTCCATACCCATTCCATCCAACCCCATGGAGGGGAGAAATGTAATGCACCAGTTTTACAGTGTCACAAATGTCCCACATATACTCCCTGCAATGGGTTGCACATACATACCTATCAAATCACAGGCACATCCTGAAGCAGACCAATACATAAACAGAAATGGATTGCCATTCATGAACTCCCAAGTTGTGTGTGCAGAAGATGGCAGCATAACAAACATCATGGCAACACACCCTGGATGTATCCATGATGCTGCCATTTAGAAGGAAAATGGATGAGGGATGTATTCCACCAAGGTGAGGTACCTAACAGACTCTTACTAGGTAAGTAAAAAAACACAGATAGTATGCAAGCTAAGGATACCTCTCACAACAATATCCATTCTGACCAAAAGTATTTTTATTCCCCACAACAGTTGACTTCAGTTATCCACTTGAGCAATGGCTAATGACCCTATACATTGAACCATCCAACCCTGCACAGGAGGCCTACAATAGAGCACATAAAACAACCAGAAACACCACAGAGCATGTGTTTAGTGTATTGAAAGCTAGGTTCAGATGTCTGGACATATCCAGGAGTGCACAACAACACACATCTGAAAAAGCAGCACAGATGCTAATGACATATTCCATACTGTACAACATGCTAACCAGAGTGCATGGCTGTCTTCCAGCTGCTTGTGTGGGTGAACTACCTAAGAACCCCAGATATCTGAAGAAGACACCCTACAGGTATCAGAGGAGGAGCAGGATGACATAGTGGACAGAAGACACAACTATAGAAAAGTAGAGTGTGATCACAAGTGCACGCCTAAGCAACACAGCAGCATCTAACCCACATATTTGAATAATGACAAACCATACATACATACATGGGTACACAGATTGAATACTGATGTTCAGGTTTTGACCCACGACAGCAACACAGATTGCATCTAATTGCAAGTACCCACTAGATACACACACTGAGCATCAGATAAAAAATAATCATAATGTATTAAAACATGAACATATGCAAATGTGTCACAACAGGATTATCAGCTGAGGGCACAACTGACACAGCTATGCATGTACACTCAGATTGTTGTATGACTGTATAGGAAACAGATTCTACAATATAATCACATCAAAAAAGAGAAAAAAACACAGGACATAATGCATAAGACACATATCACAGTAAGGTGGTAATTCAATAATATGACCCTGCTATGTGTACTGCACTGCTGGACATACTCTAATGTAGTGTAAGGTGACCTAACTGATGTCTTACGCCATTATCAGCTCTGCCCTGACCATGTAGAGACAAATGTTGACCTGGTTACTCCACAGAGGAGATGGATAGTTTACAAAGCCATGCTGAGATAAAGGAGAATGACTGTGAGCTGAAGGCCTTGTGACTGGAAGGACCACAGCAGAATGGCCAACATTTGAACCCTGTGCTGGTGGGATTATAGACAGTGATTATTTTTGGCCATTGCTGGTTCCCCAGACAGATGGCCTGCCTCTCCCAGGTTGCAATCTGATGAACACAGTCTGGGAACACAGAACCTTGCTGGTAGTACAATGCTGCAGTACTGTAGAGGCCAGGGTTTCAACCAACCATGCCACAGCTAGCAGGTTCACATTCTGAGTGGACAATGCAGCTATATTCTCACTGTGTTTGCACTCTTTTCCTTCATGCATGACAAATGCATAATCTGTGGCACAGGCATGTGCATAAATGTCTGAACAAAGCCATTGCTGTTACCTTTCATTTCTCTGCAACAGGAGGTGGACACCCTCTGACCTCTAGAGTTGCGCCTCTAGACTTGCACAACATCTGCACTCAAACTATTCACTTCCCAGCCCGGAACTTGCTCAAAACTCATAGCAAGCACTAATAAACCTTAGCACTAGCCCCCCCTTATACTGTAAAGAAGGACAAAGGCTCTCTATTCAACCTCACCAGCCAATCAGTAAAACAGCTCACTGTACCTATCCAGGCATGTCCAAAGGGCAGTTTCAGGTGTACTCCCCAGTCCAACTGGTGAATCTGGACATTTTGAGGCAATGTTACAACTGCTTCATGTACACAGACAACCCTCTCCTCATACAACCAAACACTAATATGCGAGAGATGCAATTATACAGCCAAACTGGAGGCTAAGCTCTCTCAACCCAAGACTGGACCAGACAGTCAGGAGGAGAAGAGAATTACTTGCATCACACCACCAGTCTCACACAGACCTATGAAACCAGTACCGGCAAAAAACACACATAAATACACAAAAAAATACTTGGAGGCTCTAAATAAAAATTTGCAAAAGCAACAAAGACTTGCAAAGCAGACATCCAAGCAACCTCCACCCCCAACACAAACCATGAAACACATACTTCACAAAACCAGTGTGCTACGCAATCACAGCCCTTAAGGCAAAATAACATACTCAACACACTAGTAATAGGTGACTCTATAGTCAAGCACACTGATGTCCCACTCACTAGGCTGAACAAGGAGAAGGTTACTGTTAGCTGCCTATTGGGTGCCAGGATCTGCCACATAACACAAGCACTCAGGTCACTCCAGAACAAGTACAAATATGACTCTGTCATTGTCCATGTTGGTGTGAATGACCTGAGTTGTACCTCAAGGACTACATGAAAAGAGACATGGAAGAGCTCTCTGATCATGTAGCCCAGGCCAGTATGACCCTGAGTAGCATCCTGCCCTCACCAAGAATGATACCACGGTATAAAGAAAAAATTATCAATTTCAACAATTGGCTAAGCTTCTGGTGTCATTCAAAGGGGATCCAGTGTCTGTCAGCCTGGGATAACATGCTCAACAAGCCACGCTGCTTCGCTAGAGATGACTTGCACCTGTCACCCTTAGGCTTTTGAATACTGGCCAGGGCTCTTGCCACCTCCATAGTGCCTTTTTTTGGCAAGGCTCAAAAGACAAACCCACCGCCGTAAATAGCACAAGTAACAAAAAACTGAGGGTAATGCTACTCAATGCCAGAAGTCTAAACCCCAAAATGCATGCACTCAAGGCACTCCTCAGTATGAAGAAAATTGATATATGTGCAGTAAAATAAACCTGGTTTAAGGCTCCAGAGAACACCCCAGCACTACCAGGCAACAACTCATACCATACATTTCAGCCACAAAACCCGGACCGAAATACAAAAGGCAAGGGCGTATCCATATTCATCAAGGATACCCACACCTCCAGGTTAGTAGCACAGCACAATGCTTCAGAGATCATCCACGTGCGACTAGCAATGGGCAGAACTGCAATTCAAATTGTAGCTTGCTACAGATCACTTACCATGTCCCAGGACCCCTATTCTGCATTTCTGGAAACACTGGGAAACATAAATGTCCTACCAAACACCCTAATATTGGGTGATTTCAATTACCCAAACATTAACTGGGAGAACTACTCAAGTACTAATTCCCTTGCCCAACATTTCCTAGAATTTATAAACTCAAATGCCCTGTATCAACTGATCAACACCCCCACCAGAGGTGACAACATATTGGACCTGGTCATCACCAACATGAGCGACCGGTGTTCCACACCGAAGGTCAATCCCTCGCTGGTTAGATCTGACCATAAACTAATCACTCTAGATATCCACATTCTGACCCCACCCCGGTCAAAGAAACCACAGTGAAAAACTTTTCAAAAGCAAACTTCACATTACTTAAGACTAGGTGGAAAGTTTCAAATCCCCAATGCTAAAGGATAATGCTGCCCAAGCTGCAAAATCCTTTACTAATGCACTCTACGGGCACCTACAAGAATGCATGGATCATGCTATCCTAAGAAAAAACAAGACTCACTCCGCCAAGAAAAGGAAACCAGTCTGGTGGATCCCTGCCATAAACAAGTTATACAATAGAAGGAGGAAACTAGTACAGAAAATAGTAAATTCCCAAGAGGGGAAGACATCCCTGATCAGTATCAGCAAGAAACTACGATCCCTCATAAAATCATCCAAGGCTAGCTTTGAAAGAAAAATTGCCAAGGACTACAAAGATAACCAAAAGGCATTCTTTAGCTATGTCAAAAATCTAAATGGCAATTCCCAGATCTGCTCAGAGTTAGTGCAGAATGGCACACAATACACTGAACTGATGGATATCGCCAACATCCTGGCAGACAGGTTCAGTGCAAACTTCATCCCCTCTCACCCCCAAAAGGGCACATAACCATACCAGAAGAATGTAGTGCCCCTGACATCACAAACACTCAGGTTAAAACAGCCCTCTCCAAAGCCAAACATACAGCATCAGTGGGACTGGATGGTATCCCAGGATGCATCCTACATGAGCTCAAAGATGAACTAACCCCTCACCTAAACACACTGTTCAAACTCATCCTCTCCACAGGTTACATGCCCATAGAGTGGCGCGCAGCAACAATTATTCCGCTCCACAAAGGTGGAGCCACAAAAGACCCTGGAAACTATAAGCCTGACTAGCTTGGTCTGCAAGGCTATGGAGTGAATCATCATGGAACTCATTAACAGAGACATTGGGAACCTCCAAACACTGGACTCTACCCAGTTCAGCTTTGATAAGGACAGATCATGCCTCCTAAACCTGGTGGACTTCTTTGAGACAGTTACCAAGGCTATAGATGAGGGAAAGGTGGTCCACACAGCCTACCTAGACCTCACAAAGGCCTTTGACACCGTTCCCCATTCTGGTATTATAGACAAGCTCACCAGCCTGAACATAAACCCCTGTGTCATGAGATGGGTTGCCAAAGAGTTGCAGGAGCTAGGTCTGACTCTAAACTGGTTACTTACAAGTGGCATTCCCAAGGGCTCAGTCCTAGGACCCCTCCTGTTTGGCATATACTTCTCAGAGGTACAGGCAAGTACAGGAGGACTATGGCTGACCAAGTTCACAGACGACTGAAAACTAGGAGCTATAATTGACTCTCTGGCTGACACAGACATCATCCAAAAGGGTTTCACTGAGACAGATACCTGGTGTCAAAACTATGTCCTCAAGCTAAATGCCAAAAAGTGCACAGTCATCCACTTTGGAAAAAATAAAGTACCCACAAATTACCACATAGGTGGTAGCCCCCTTAATACGAAGGATGGAATAAGGGATCTGGTGACCTAAGTAGATAGTAATCTCTCAATTGATAATCACATTGCCAATGTGGTTAGAAAATCCTTCTATGTGGCCCACCTAATCACAAAATTGTTTGCATCCAGATCAAAAGAGGTCATTGTGCCCCTCTACGCATCACTCATCATACCCATCATAGAGTACAAAGCCACATTTGGGATGTACTTTACAAGACACCTGCAACAGCTGGAAATACCACAGAAGTACCTCACCAAGAGGATCACTGGCCTCAAACAGATGCCCTATGCAGCTCGACTGAAGAAACTCCAGCTGTACTTGGTTGCATACCACCTACTCAGAGGTGATCTCTTACTGACATACAAGGCCATGTCCAACCCAGAATTGATGGACATGCTCCACCTAAAGAAAACCATATCCCCTCAAGCCACATGTTCTAGGGATGCTTTTATGTATATGTTCTATATATGTTACTATATTTATCATCTGTAACACTGTTTCTACTTCTGTACTAATTAATGTTTACATTTTTCTGTATCTCGTTGGAGCTTTTCTCCCTGGGCCTCCACTGAAAATGGGCTCTTTTACTCCCAGTGGACTTTCCCAGTAAACAAATACAATAAATAAATAAACCTCACCACAACAATAAATAGGACATGCTGGAGGGATAGATTTATGTCCCAGAGACTTTCCATGCTCTGGAACAAAATTCCAATCTTCATTAGGCAGAGCTCCTCACTAACACTCAAGAGTAACCTTGACGAGTGGATGGGAAACAAGAAGTTTACCCCGGGGATCACTGCAGTGGCTTTGCTGGACAGAGGCTCAGGGATCTAATCTAAGGAGATGGCAAAAGCCAACACATTTCATCTAGGCTTATAAATGCCTTTGGGCAGATAAACTAGTACCTACCTATGAAACTATGAACTTTACATGAGGGCTACTGTATGTATGTTTAACATAATCTACATAAAAGAGGTATATAATTTCATTTCATGGCCAACATACATAACATATGTGATGAATAAAACACACACACACACACACACACACACACACACACACACACACACACACACACACACACACACACACACACACACACACACACGCACACACACACACACACACACACACACACACACACACACACACACACACACACACACACACACACACTCACACACACACACACACACACACACACACACACACACACACACACACACACACACCACACACAATAACAACTCATGGGAAGATGGTGCTATTGAAGAGGGGTAAATTTCAATTATTATTGGAGAAAAAACATTAGTTAGCACACCACTGACACTATTAGCAAGGTGAACATAGTGAAAACATACAGAATGTGTGACATACACATACCACTCATATGTGCATTCAATGACTTTGATGTAGACTGGGCTAGGAATGGTAAGAAGGACACAGTATTAATAGAGAACAACTACAGAATTAACACCAATGCCAGGTATGAAACATAATAAATAGCATACCACTGACAGACTCCTGCTGCTGAGGGGTTGTAGGTTGTAATGTTCATCCTGCTGTGTGAAAGTAAAGAGAAAGACAGCAGCAAAACCTGTATTTAACAAAAAGAATAAACATAGCATCACATACACAGAATGGTAACATGGGCTGCAAATACTCACTTCAGGTATATTGCAACTGTAAACCAGATGGACCTTCGCTGACAAATATTGATATAAATGTCAGGTATCACAAGTGTGCTACACCTTGCTGCAAGCTATGACAATTTTGCTTTAACATACTTACTCTGACTGTTTGCCCTTGAGACTGCATGACTTGGGCCTCCACTAGATGTACCTATAGTGTACAATGTTAGGGAAATGTCAATATGACAGTAAACAGCAGTGCCATGAAATATGGTTGAGCAATAACAAGGTAGTTTTCACATTAACAGTATTGAGACACTCACCTGCCAATCCTGGTTTAGTCCTGAAGTAGATGGATTTGTGAATATCAATGCAAACAGCATTACAAATGTTGTTTGGACTGCCCTGTCTGCACTTCAGTGGTATCATTGCATGTCATTAAACTTATGTTCATCATCCTCACCCTGTGTGGATGTGTGTGCAAGGATCAACTCCGCTGCTGTAAATCAAAAAATCTAATCCATGAGCATGCATGTCACAGCAATATGCAGTGATTGTCTCAATACACAGCCATGTAATGGAAAGAAGGAAATATATGATCAGCCTACAACTCCAGCTTCAATCCTACCACCAGGGATGCATCAATCCCCTATTGCTGCATGTGGCGATCCCAGAAATATTGTGATGCCATTGGGGGGATCAGTGGTGGTCCACCACTAGTGGCATCCCTCAGTCTCTCATAACATGTCACTCTGTTGGCTGCATGAAGGATCATGTCCATGCAGTATCATCTGCAGACCTTATGGGATTGGTTGTGACTGGCAACTGCATTAATCAAGTTGGTGAGATCTTTCCAAATTTCATTTTTCTAAGCCATATTGCTAAACTGCCTAGGAGTTTCTGTCTGTGTTTCTAGAGAGCATCAATTATGATGTCATTTTCCTGGGGGGGAAAGTTGTCATCCAGGGATGGTTGGCCATCTGAAAAGAGTGATACACACATGATAATATAACTGTGTGAGCCCTTTTATGTATCTGATTCCGTGAACAGCGTATGTACACATAAAGCATTCCTGTGCAGTGCAAAGATCTGTAAAACACTGTGATAAATACTAATCTGACATATAAAATTAAAAACAATGCCTTCATACATAACATTTGTAAAGTCAACATAGCTTGTAATATCTTTATAGTTTGTGAGTGCAATAAAAATGCCTGACAAAACAATATGTAGAATGGAAGTCCAAAGACAACAGCATCATGCCACAGTAGTTTGCTTGCATTTCACATTAAAATACTGCAGCAAGTAACAACTGAACAACTTGCAGAAAGTGTCAGAATACCTTAGGATCATAAGCAGGCCACCGACAGTACAGAGCCTTAATATATTGAGCCAGAAGTGATAGCACTTTTGTTAAGAAGTATCTTTAATATCAACATCACATACGACATACAGATAGTGTCAGAATCCATAGGTCTCCATTGTTATACCACAGAGTACAAAGAGTTACCAGCAGGGACTGCGGATGATCAGTAAATCAGCTTTCATGTGTTAGCATTTGCAATGTTAGTCCGTCTATACAAATGTATATGGGACTTAAATCAACTATTTAAAATATCAACACCTGTATGCATAAAGTTCAGAACAAAATCACTACAGTAACTTATAACAACTTCTGTTAAAGAGAACATTTTGAGTAACAATTTAAATAGATACTTATGGAAATGACAAACTTGTAGAGATTTACTCATCACAAAAATAGAAATACTATCACTTGCCAATGTACCTCTCACTCCGAATCACAGAAACAATGTGCACCTAATGTTCACCCAACCTTAAATACCATTTGTGAAATACTTAAGTAATGAGGCTCATTAAAATTCAAGTTTTTGGAATCCCATTTGTGCACCTCCATGTAAATTGCCTTCATGCACAGAAACACATAGGTGCACTACATAAACATCTAATAGGTATCGATAAACAGTACCACATGTGGCATGTGCCCGTTATCTTCCAATGATCTGATAACTTGACATCAGCACCATTTTTAAATATTGATGTTGACACATTTACTGATCAGACCCTTGCTAATTGTGAACTGAGTGATATCTCAATGAACATTCCTCTATACTTTTATTTTCCACACTTCTTCAACTTGAGTATTGTGATGGCTACTTCAAGGAGGCTGAGACATGTCTGTGTGCCTAACTAGATCAACAAGGAGATGACATAGATGTTGACTGTGTATACGGGATCAAAGTAGAGGATGAGAACCAGCCCTAGGAACGTCACCATGAATGACATTTGAAACCAGATGGAGAGGGAGCACCAAAGTAGAGTAGGAATTTATTGCACTGGAGTGCAGGTTGAGCACTGCTATGATCACTTACATCAGAGTGATGTGGAGGAGCTCTGAAGGAAAGTTGCCAAAGTGTGGAGGCAGCCTTATTCTATGTATATATTCTATGTATACCTGAGCATTGCTACAGATTTAACAGATATTTCTTTGTCCCATATGTATCTTATAGATATTTTATAACCATTTAGTGGTTGCTATGACAATTAGCTCAAGGAGATAAATAAGTGGACTTGGTAAATATTGTCCCATGTTGTTATTTTATTTAATAATGTGACTAAGATTCATAATTATGACCTTTGTAAAACTACATATGTTTTACAACATCTAATGACATAATTTCACATAGCCACTGTCCCCATGCATCATTGATACCTATAGCGCCTAATGCCATCAATGTCTCCCCACTTCAAAGTTTTCATTATAGAACAACAGTATTTCCTATTTCACTACTATGCATTGGAATAAAAAAGATGCACATAACTTCATTAAATCATTCTTCTTAAGAATGTACACAAACACATTTATTTAAGCTAAAAAGGGTTGTATGTTTGACTGTTTATACATACATTTTCAGCTATGTGTTGATAGCTGTTATTTCTTTACAATAAAATGTCCAGTAATTGCTGCCAATCTCTGTATTCATCAGTTCTCCGCAGGACTTCTAACAAACTCCTGCAGTACCTGTTTTCTAAAATGAATCACTTGCTGAATATTAGCTTGGCTTATAAGGCAACCAGCTAGCATGTGTACAATTTGGCATGCTGTGGATTATAATCCACATAAGGGAAACATATATCTGTAACTGATTTCTTGGTTTAATTCACTCTAAGCATTATTTTAAAGAAGCGTATACCAAACTTGGTATTAATATTTCCGGGATGCATGTTTGCCAACAGTTGCATTAGTCACTAAAGTCCTACAAATATGCCTGTAATTTGCAAATGCTCTGCTAACATCAGCATTCCAATAACCGGATGTGTAGAACAATACCTGTTTATTTCCGAATAGTGTGTGCTGACTATTTGTTCTATCTGTAAGGCAACTGGCCAGCATGTCTAAATTTTAGCATGCTGTGTCTTTCAATCCACATAGGGAAAACATATATCTGTACCTGTAGTCTTGATTTAATTCACCCATAAGATTTTTTTTTTTTGAAAAAAAACATACTCCAGTACTTGATATTAATGTTATTGTTGTGCATGGTAAAGAATAACTGAGTTAGCATTCAATTTCCTGCCAATATGCCTGTAATCCATAATGGTCTGATAATCGAAAGCTTTCAAACAGCAGGGTTTGTAGAGTAGTACCTATTAGTTTTGGAATAACATATGCTGGTTGTTAGCTTGGTTTGTAAGAGAACAGGCCAGCATGCTTACATTTTGGCATGCTGTGTTCTCAAATCCATAGATGAGATACATTATCTGAGACTGTTATTTTGCTTTATTCTATGCATAACATTTATTTACAGAAGCATATTCCAGTTATTAATATTAACATATATTTTGAGCATGGTTTTGAAGAACTCAGTTATTCATAGAATTCCTGCAAACATTTCCATAATCTGTAATGCTCTGTTAATATCAGCTATTTAGCTGCAGGATTAGTAAAGCTTGTTAAATACTGCAATATGTCTGAGCAATTCTTTGATTAATATTGTATACTTTGTAAAAGTACTGTTAAGGTCTGTTTTCTCATGCAATATTACAGTCGGTTCTAGAACAACATCATCCTCGTGTTTTGAGGAAGTGGAATGGGCAGACTAACAGTTGATATGCAGAACAGGGAAGATGTGCACTTTGCAAGGAATACCATGGCCCTCACTCATACCTTACTATGTCCCTTATGTACAGCAACATGTATGGTTCTGTTCATAAAAGCTGTATGTTACATGACACTGTCCTACTGTCTATGGAATAATGCTTCTGAACACAGTGCTGACATGAATGTCATTTTCAATCATGACCAGTGCACATTCATACTTTGAAATCCTAAGCCAAGATCCTTATTGATAGACCATCACCCATTCAGAAGATGCTTTTGTTTAAGTTAAAATGTGTTAGCTAGTCAGGTTGTTCTCACAGTTAGAGTTTGGATGGAGAGTGTGGTTGCAGGTTTAAATCTCATATCCTCCAATCTGTGCTTAAAGATGACTACCTCTATGCAAAAATGTCAACTGTGCATTTTGATTATCTAATGTTCTTCAGAAACAAATGCCTAGAAACTGTGTTGAGAAATGTGTATTACTGTTATTTGAGGACTACATTATTCAGACATTCTATTTTCTGATTTCTGGTGAGGAGGATCGCAGCAAGAAAATAACCATGTGCATTAAGTGGATGCACAGGCATGAGGAGCAGCAGAGGGAGAGAGGTGTTTTGATTGTTTTTCCTGTTTTTTGAAATGAAATGTACCTTTTCCTGTATGCATGCCTGTATTTTTCACAATAACATATGTATTGATTAGAATGCAGGAATACCTATCATAATTCAGTAAGGTAAGTGAAACCATAACACATTAGCTGTGCTTATATTTGTGACTGAAATTAAAAATGTTTAACATTCATGTAGAATTGAACCAGTGTTTCAGCACACAGTTCTAGAATTGCACTCCACAACCTAAAGAACAGTTGGGTTGGCGTATTTGTCACATATATTTTAAGGTGAATGTTTTGTACACAGGTTTAATACTTTGTCTGCTGTCTGTGATGCATGGTTTAACACACTTGTATGTATGGCTGTGTTTTCTATTAATTGATCTTTTGTGCATAGCGTGCCTGTTCACAGAGTGAATGGTTGTCTGCTATGTCGATGTTTGCTCTGTCATTTGCTGACTATGTTGCATGCCCATCAATTCAACATTCGTATTGCATCTGTCTCGAACACCTTTGGTGTTTTTGTAGAAACACAGTTATACCTTAGGTTTACTGAGCCAGGAGCAGATAGAAATGTGATTGCAGCAGTTCATATTATACACACCCTGTAGGTCAACACTGGGATAGAATCTACCTCTAACTCCTTGGGTGTTTTTGTAGGAGGACAGTTATAGACTAGGTTTACTGACACTTGATCAGAAACACATTTGATTGCAGCAGTTCATTATCAGCAAGCATATCTACAATGTTCTGATTGTTCAGGCTACTGATTGCTAATACCTTTGATATGCAATGCAGACAACTGTACTCATACAATACTGTTAGTAACAGATATATTAGATTCTCATGTGTCACCAGCTATGTTGATTGAACATATCACATTGTTTTACTGTTGCATTCATTATAGTGATGTGCGTTCAGTCAGTTATCATGCTGTCTGTCTCAGATGTTTGTCATTTGCCTTGCTTATTGTCCACAATATTGTCATATCACTTTTCTCCTCATTTTAAAAATGGCACTTTGTGGCTGCTCATATAACTCATTGCATGCAGACAATCTGTTGATTTGAGCATTCATACATTCTTTCAAAGCTAATGACCTGTGTGGGTGTGTCTAAGCATATAGAATTGTTCAAAAAAGAATACTGACATCCTGTTTATGAATAGGACATAAACAGACAAGCATTTATGAGGTACATCTGTCCATAAAGCATGTGTGTTAGTCCCTGCATAAAGTGTAATCATAATCATATTCTGTTGTGCTATGATATTTATGGGAGTGTAATGAATGATAAGCATTTGCTTTTCCTTTTTGATGTGCTTTGCAATTATTTGTTATAGCGCATGAGACCCATGGACATTATAAAATCCAAAAATGATGATGAGCTCATGCCAGGCCACTGCCATAATGTTTTGTGGATGATGGTGTTGATACCAATGCTAAGGAACCTAAATCAGCCCCTGGCAGAACCATTATGCCTGCACTCCAGAGGAGGCACTGACACAACCAGATCGAGACCACTTATCAGGAGGAGATCCTGAAAGTCATGACCAATGTGTTCTGAACACAGGTGAGGGACAAGATGGGGTCCTTCTTTGAGGATGTGGCATGGACTATGCAGGATTCGTAATGGAAATAATTTGTGAGGGCACATCAATGAAATAGCAATCACAATGTTGGCAGCATAACACAAGTGGAATACACTCAGTACTTACTTGTGTTATGCTGCCAACATGGTGATTGCCATTTCATTGACTGGAATGTATATGCACTGTTGTTTGCACATATCATGCATCTGTCTTGCTTATGTGTTATTGTCTTGTGACATTTTCTTTGGTTTCAATGTGTGTATGTGTGATTTATGTCCCTGACAGACATATATGCACATGTTCACCTGTGTGTTGCCTTTGACATGGCGTGTGTGTGCATAAACATTCCATTGCACATTTGCTTGGGTTGTGTACACATACTTGGGTATGTTGCAGCATTTGTTGCACTTCCATAGTACTTCTGTTTGGCACTGTGCTTGGTTGTTTCCTTTCAGATGCATGATCATAGGTATAATTATGTCCTCTAGTGTAGTTATTTACTATTGTTAGACCTGAATTTGTTCATTTGTGATGTTGCTTGGCTTACACCTGCACTGCTGACAGACTAATTGAATATGTGTATATTTATCCAATGTGTATTGTGAAGCTACTTTATTACACTGGAATGCACATCTACCTTTGATCATACATGTCCAGGTATGACTCCCACACAGTTTGCTATATGTTGCAACATGACAGATCATAGATAAATGTGATTTTCTGCATTTCACTATTGCTGGTATGCATCCCCACCCTGCTTGTCAACTTTGCCTTGCCCATGTTGTACAATGTGCTGTCTGTGTAACTCACCTGTCCTTACAGTTTTTTCCCATCCTCTGTCTGACATGTGTTGGCTAAATCTTCTATGGGCATACCTGCTGTGATATCCTTCTCCTCATCTTTCCCTGTATTTATCTTTCCTTCTATACTTAAAAAAAATGCCCATGCCCCTCAGAGTTTCCCTCAGACTTTCCTATTCCAAAATCTCTATTGTGTGTCTCTCTTCTGCACCCGTGCCCCAGATCTTCTTTTCTATGTCCCACTTTCCTTGGGTGTGTGCATTATTTGTGCTCCCCACACAAGTACTGAACCCATTATTAGAAAATGTTAGCTGTGGTGATGTGGCTGTGATTGCCCTTTGCCTTTATGTTTTTATTAGAAAATTTATGGATTCCATTAGAATCCATAAGTCAAATCCAACATATTTTAATATACATGTATTACAGAGATATCCTTAGTTGTCTCTGTGTTTGCTTTAAAGATTGCGGTCACTATATATTTATATTGCAAATGATGTTGTAGCTTCAAAGCATATATTTTATGTTAGTGGATGAATTATGGAAATATTCATAGTTCTCTGAGATGTTTCTGTCTCTATTCCTGATAATGTAAGTTATGAATGCCATGCGGCTTACATTGGGATAGTTGGCATTTTCTTTTTTTTTTTTTTTTTTGGTATCATAATTAAGTCAGTTACATTCTGTAGTTGTCCTTAACCTTACTGTACAGTTTCTTTTGTATATATGTCTGTATAACTATAAGGATACTTGAATTGTGATAATTTTTTCGTAACTTTGTTACTGTACAACGTGATTGTATGATCATCTCTTATTACTTATGGATTACTTACAGATTTGTTTAGTGTGTCATTCATACTGTGATACTCCATTGTGTACAGAGCTACTCTGAGTTTCTTGTCATAAATTACATATTACAAAATAATCTCTAAGCTTCATGCTGATATTGGCATAATGCACCAAATTCCATGAGCTTTACAGTATCTGGCCCATAGTCTTTCCATAAATTCTGTGATATAATATAATGCACTCAAACCCAAACTCATTTTTTTTGTTAAATTTTTGAAAACAATTTGTCATATGACAGAAACTGTATAACCTAGATATACATTGCTGGAACATTGTTGTTAACCAGACATAAGTTTACACATGACAACAAAAATTCCTCTATAAGTGCATGTTTATGGAGATATTTACAAAAATATGAAAACATATGCTTAATTATATAATGATCAGTGTAAACAAAACTGAATAGTTCAAAAGATTTGTAACTTACAGTGCAAAGTTAAAAAATGTTTTCTTCAGCAATATCCAAAGTATCACCTGATGTCATGCAACAGTTTGTAAGTCATTCCTCGGGATTCAATTAACTCTGTGTAGGCTTTGCGCCAAGCCTACAAAGAGTTTACATGTGTGCCCAATGATGCATGGTGAGCAGCAGCATATTTATATTGCACACCATGTTTAACATAAATAAGCAAGGAGTCTTGGCTGGCGATAGTGTTACCGGCCAGGAAAATGTGTATGTGAACACATATAGCACTCCTGTTTAAATCAGAGCACTGATGGTCTGTGGTACTGCACAAAATGCCGCAATGATCACCAGGGCTTCACAGATAGCTCTCAATCTTTTAATACAAGACATTTGGACATTAAGTATAGGGTCCAAGCACAGTACAGGACAGTGTATCTACAGTGCAGAGTATTGCAAATCCCATTCCTGCATACCTCTCAACTGTAGAGATTTTTGCAGAATGCCCAGATTGTTGCCTCATATTTTATTTATTTTATTTTATTTGCATTTGTTTACAGGGAAATTCCGACTGGACGGAGATATATATTTTGGTCTATTTCTAATAAAATTGCAGTTTTCTGGTAAATCATTGGCTAATCATTGAGGATTGAAGTAAAACATGTCAACCAGTTGAGTTTGAAACTTTCTGCCCTTCGGAAAAATTATGTTAATGCAAAACATGTTATTCTATCAACTTTCTAAGTTTGTAAGAGCAATATTTAAAAAGTGTCATTATTTTTTGGGCTTTTGTCCCACCATTATTTATGGCTTTGTCCAGAATTCTTTCTCTAAGAGGTTGAGAGGTATGCATTCCTGGCATTCTGTACTGAAGTTGTGTAAATGGTCTGTAAAGGTAAATGGGACTGCCATGTAAAATAAACATTCATGGGAAGTATCTGTATTGAAAAGGGACACACAGATGAATTGTAGGAATGAACACAGGGAAGGATGACAGGTGAAACAACCTAATGTACAGCAGATGAGGGCAAGTCAATGGAAGATGGCTCTATCAGCAACACCTATCACATGTCATTATGGTGCAGTAGGGACTGCGCAGTGAAAATATGTATTATGTGACTGTCACACAAGATGACATAACAGAGGAGGGAGGGAGGATATCTGTGTGAGATAATTATCTTTATATGAATAATACAGAAGACATCTATCAGGGATCTGACATGCAATTGGGGTAGGGTGCATATTGTGAAGCTGTGCAAACTGATTTACCTGAATAAAAGTGTAATTTCAGCAGATGTCTCAAGCAAGTAGGATACAGGTAAAGGCTCATGGACATCATTAAATGAAGCATGGACATCATTAAAAGAAGCTACCACAATCACGGACAATATCAGAATAATACCACCAGTAACCCCATGCCTCTGACATAACATATGTGATTTAGAATGATCAGACATGATTCTGCACAAACACACTTGTACAACTATTATGATACATCCACACTCTATGAGGGTGATCATGCAGACTGTCCTGGTACTGTAACATCTGCTGGAGATGTTAGGAGGCACACTGCTATAGCTGTATGTGACATTATGAGCAATACGGGCTAGTTGACTGGTGTGCATAGAATATCTATATATATCTATATCTATCTATCTATATACCTATGTATATATATATATATATATATATATATATATATATATATATATATGTATATATGGCACAATCCACACTGTCACAACTGTTATCCATATCATTAATGTTGTTAGACACCTAGTATATACTATGTACATTAGCAGAAAAGGTAGCACACATGCATATAGACTAACAACTTGATGGGTGCTCCACACCATCAGACAGTAATGCTTATGCCACAAAAAGAATACCTAGGTATGGCCAATAAGCTGTGTGACATCTCACTGTGACAAAGGTGGTACACTTCAGTCACACATCAGTGGAAGATGGGTAGGGAGGTACATGAAGAAGGTAACATTGTACTCAGTTATTGGTGTTATACAGGCTGGGAACTATGGAAGTATCATGGCCTCTGATGCAGATGTGCTTCACATACTCAAGTGTTGTATTACATACAAGGGAGTAGTCAGCACTGTGACCACATGCTGGTAGATGTTCCACTTAACATCTACTCCAGGACACAGGTCACATACCAGCTGGTGTGATTATAGGGTATAATGTCAAAGTCAAAAGTCAAAGACAAAGTAAACTTTATTGTCATTTAGGACTACATAAGTGCAGGCTAAATGAAATCTCGGGCATCAACTTACCAGAGCGTATAGAGGAAGCAAAAATAACAACAACAACAGTATAACATTTCAATTTAGAAAAGATATTCAATACGAGACCCACAGAAGGATAAACAAATCAATAATAACAGCAATCCCCCAAGACAGTCATGAGGAGAATACTGTACATAGCAGTATGACAGTGTAGGATTGCACATCTTAAGATTGTCCTCCTTTGTTCATCTGCATCAGACAAACAGCAGGCAGTTGCGCATGAATAAGAAACTATAACGCTATTAATAATTTAATAGCCCAATAATAATGCAAGTATAATCTCTACATTATACTTTGGTTCTGTGTTTGCTTTCCTAATGTAACCACTCCCTCCATGTTTTCTTGTCATTGCAGGTGCTGTCATGGCTGTGCTAGCAATCTTTGGTATATGTTTATATGTCTGTATTATACTAATATCACAGATGGAGTCAGTGATTGCCCACAGTCTGTAGTCCTTTAAGTAGCAGTTTGAATACAGGATGTGTAAGTCATCCGTGATGTTCATCACTTAAAAAACTGACAGGAAAGAGCCTAGCAGACAGCTCTGATATGAATCTGATCACTGGACCTTAGGTATAGGTCACTTCACAAATGTCAACATAGTTAGACGCCATGTATGTGATCGACTGCTCCACCCACTTGGTGATACAGATGTTTATGGCCACATCTGACATTGTTGATTGAATACCTCAGTGTGGATTTGTGTCAATTCCCTTGGCCTTGTCTAATTCAACAGGATGATAGTGTCATCATCATGCATGACCTCAATGTCCTCTTTGAGGACATCTATCAGATGTAACAGACATGATGTAATATTAACAACTGACACAGGTCTGTTGCACACAGAAGGGATATTACAAATGTCCATTTAGAAAAGGTCCATGATGACATATTGGTCTACCTCACAATTGAGGAGAGTCAGAATGTGTCTATAAACACATGCACCAGGTGCTGCCCCCCCCCACACTCAGTTAGATGCATGTTGATGTACACCCTTCTACAGGAAATAGCCCATGTAGAGGGTGTATTGATGTCTGTATTCAACCATATTAGGAAGGTGTATATTCTGAGTCATGCCATATGTGATCTGTGATGTCACAGTCCATTGATTCTGTATGATAGACCTGGATGAAGACAACACAGTGCATACTGCCTATCTAGATCTGACCTAGGGTTTGACACAGTCCCCCAAGCTGGTATCATTGAGAAAGTCTCCCAGATGGGGATTAACCCTAATGTCACTAGATGGGTAACCAATATGTTCACCAACAGAATACATACTATAAAAGTTAGTGAATCAACCTGTACCGATAGAGCTGTCTCCACTGGCATACCCCCAGGGATCTGTGCTTGGGCTTTTACTGTTTGGAATTTATTTCTCAACAGTTCAGGCTAAGGTATATGGCCTTTACCTTAACAAGTTTGCTGATTCTTGCATATTGGATGCACTCATTGAGTCTACCAATGATGATAATATACTACAGGAGGGGCTAACAAAGACAAATGATTGTTGACAAAGACACATGATCTACAAATAAATGCAGAAATGTGTCTTTATTTTGTCTTCCTTAAAAGCTGAAGTCCATGATAATTGCAGCATTGACAACAGACATGTTATACTGAAATCCAGTGATGCAAGCAAAGCACTAGGAACATATGTAGATAGCAATCTGAAATTTAACCACCAAGTGTTTACACTAGTAATGAAAGGCTATGTTGTGCACATTGTATGTCATGCCATCATATTCAGATCTTAGGATTGTATGGAAGGCTCTGCATCTTAACCTCATCACAACATAAACAGAGTATAATGTTCTCTTTTGCATGTACCTCACCAGACACATGTTTGACCTGGAGATTCCACAGGGGTTTCTCACCAAGAAAACACAAGGCTTAGTAACCATGCCATGATGTATGTGGGTACTGAAAACCATGTTACTGTTATCTGTACTGTATAGGATGAAGTGACTTCAGCCAGGCCTCCAGGGCAGTCTCTGATCCTGCCCTGGTGGGAATAGTGCACTTCCATAAATCAGATATAGCTGATGACATCAGCAGTGTCTGTTGAGGAGAATATGGTAATAGCAGTGTTCCACATGCTGGTAAAAGGTTCTCTCTCTCTGTAATATCAGGCAAGAGCACAAACACACAGACAGTTGACTGCAGTGAGAATAGAGCCCTTACCTATCTAAATACACAGACTACAGAACTCAATACTTTACATAAGTGTCACTGCACAATTCTGACTTTTACAAGACTATAGGTCAACTTAGAGTGGATGCCATCAGCAGAGCATGATAGAGAGAAGATGTTGGGGGGCCTGAATGAAACAAACATGTAGGCATTTACCAGTATCAAAACACTTTCAATCAATTGGATTGGATGGATAACTGCAGGATACACCCTTCTGCACTTCTGGATGGACACCCTCACAAACACACACACACACACACACACACACACACACACACACACACACACACACACACACACACACACACACACACACACACACACACACACACACACACACACACGTGACTGCAGTGAGAATAGAACCCTTACCTATCTTAGTACACAGACTACAGAACTCAGTACTTTATGCAAGTGCCATGGCACACAAGTCTGACTTTTATAAGACTGCAGATCAACTTATAGTGGATGATATCAATAGGGCATGTTGGAGACAACATGTGAGTAAGACTGCATGAAATGGATGTGTAGGCATGTGCAAGCATCAAAATACCATCAATCCATGGAATTGTAGGGTTAACTGTAGGATGCACACTTTTGATCTTCTGGCTAGACACACACACATAGTTGACTGCAGTGAGAATAGAACCCGTACCTATATAAGATTACATACTACAGAATTCAGTACTTTATGCAAGCACCATGGCACAAATATGACTTTTAAAAGACTGCGGGTCAACTTATAGTGGATGACATCAGGAGGGCATGTTTGGGAGAAGATGTTGAGAAGCCTGCATAGGCTCACAGCTTCATTGGCTTATAGGAGTTTACTAGCCTAATGGCCCTAGGATGTTTAGAAGCCTAGCCATGTAAAAACACAAGTACCCTTATTGAGAATAGTTAGATGGTTATTGTTAGCAGAGCAATTTTGTAATCAGCACTGACTGGTCCTGTCCATGAGGGACATGGATGCCATCCCAAGGGTGAATTTTCAATCACATATTCAGTTGTCAATGTTGCACTTGAATAAGGTCATTGAGGAGCACCACTTCACATGCAGTTTGAGCCTATTACACAGGAGTTGCAATCACTAGGAGATATATCTGTGTCCCCAGCATGTCCTGTTTATGTCACAAGCTAATTTGAGATAAGTGTAGCAAGTTATTCTTGCCCCATTTGATTTGCAGATGTCCAGCATTAACAGTAAGGCAGGGTCTGAGACTGCTCTGTAGACCAGGCAGGTCACCTCTCAGCAGCCTGCATTATACTGAATACAGTGACAGGTCTTTCAATCTTTCCATGTAAGTCACATAGTGATTGAAGTGTAGATTGTTATCGACATGCATTCCCAAGTCTCACAATACCATATCTGCACTTAGAGGGGTGCTAGGTATATCATCACTAGCAGAGGTACTTCATTTCCAAAGGGTACAATGAGGTATTTTTGCTTTAATGTTCAGTCTGCGAGTTTGGCTCTAGTCATTTTTTTCTGTGTCAGCCCCTTCTGTAATATATTAACATAGCTGGGGACTCTACTGTGTCCAGTTGACAGTCATCTGCAAACTTGGTAAGCCACATGCCATTTACCTTTGCATCAACTTCAGAGAAATAGATAACAAATAGTTGAGGGCCCAGCACAGCTCCTTGTGGTATTCCACTGGTAAGCGGTCTATTGGTGGAGGTGCAGTCCCCAGCTTTGACAGTGTATGTTTTGTTGGTTAGCCAGTTGGCTATCCATCTAGTAATGTATGGGTTAATTATCAGATAGAAGATTTTCTCTTTGATACCTGAATGGGGGATAGTGTCAAAGGCCTTGGATAACTCATAATAGATGGTGTGTCTTGTTCCCTCATCCAGGTCGTTTTCAATCAGTATCAAAAAAGTCTTCTAGGTTTAATAAGCAAGATCTACCTTGACAAAACCAAATGGGGTTTGATCGTGTGTTGAAGGTCACCTATGTGTCTGTGGATAAGGTCCATGCTGATTCCTTCCCTAGCTTTGCAAATAAAGCGTTTTAAGCTTATGGGTCAATAGTTCTAGTTCTGCATGTTACCAGATTGATGTGCATTGCATGTCATAGGATGATAGGATGATAGAAAGTTACTAGGCTATTGGTCCTTATTAGCTTAACCAAGAGTTTAGCCCATGTTTAGGCAAGTCAGCACCAAAAGCCCCTGTCTAGCAGGGACACAGGTGGAATCTCAGGGGTGTATTTTCTGTATCCCATCCAGTTATCAAGGTTGAAAATGGATAATGAAGTACTCTGCTTGATATAGCAATGAAGTCTATTCCACAGATGGGGGTGTCTCTGGGACACATATCTGTCCCACCAACAAGTCATATTGATGTCAAGACCAGGTTGAGGTCATGCATGTGGGTTACTTGAGTGGAGCTTGACTTGTGGATATGCAACAGTCCTATCAAGGCGGGGTCTGATATTGCTTTGTATGCCAGACAGAGGTCACCTCTGAGGAGTCTGTATGAAATTGAGGAGAGGGACATTGCTTTTAGCCTGTTTATGTAGGGTAGATGTTTGAGGCTCTGGGTTCTTCTGGTGAGGAACCGCTGTGATATCCCCAGCTATTACATGTGCTTTGCAAGGTACATGCAGAAGGGGGCATTGTAGTCGATAATTGGCCTTATAAGGAAAGAGTACAGGGATTTTATGACCTCCTTGTCCCTGGATGAGATACCATTACATATGAGCTAGCCATGTAGAAAGCTTTACATTCAATGGAAGTAACATGGTGGTCAAAGGTCATGCTGGTATCAACCTGGGTGCCCAAATCCCTCATGACTGATTGCATGCTTAGGACATAGTTATTAATGTGATAACATGTGGGCATGTCACTCTCCCCAAAGAAGATGATGACGCAATTTTTGGCATTCAGCTTGAGGCCATGTTTCTGGCACCAGTCATTTGTTTGGGTAAGACCCTCTTGGAGGACATCCACATCACCTGGGGAATTGATGACAGTGCACAACTTGCACTCATCTGCAAACTTGGTTAGCCATAGCCCACTGGTTTTGACCTGCACCTCAGAGATGTATATCCCGAATAACAGTGGCCCTAAGAATGATCCCTGGGCTATGCCTCTCATGACGGGTCTACTGCTTGAGGTGGCCTCCCGTATTTTGATTAGGTGGGTTCTATCAGTGAGCTAGCTTGCTACCCATCTGATAACACAAAGATTGATGCCTAGTTCAGAGAGTTTATCTATTATACCCGAGTGCTGAATAGTGTCAAAGGCTTTGGTCAGGTGAAAGTAGGCGGTGTGCACCATCTTCCCCTCATTCATGGGTTTGGTGGCTGTCTCAAAGAAGTCGACCAGGTTTAACAGACATTACCTTGCCTTGACAAAGCCAAATTGTGTAGGGTTGAGCATTTGGAGGTTGCCAATGTCCCTGTTAATGAAGTCCATGATAATCCACTCGATGGCCTTGTAGATCAGGCTACTTAGGCTGATGGGCCTATGTTTTTTTAGATCAGTGGACACTCCACCTTTGTGTAAAGGGATGACAGTGGCTGTTCTCCACTCAGCTGGGACAAAGCCAGTACTCAGGCTTTGGTTGAATAGGGTGCCTAATGGTGCTGCAAGGCAATGCCAGAGTTCATGTAGGATGCAGCCTGGGATGTTATCAGGTTCCATGGAGGCTGTACTTTTTGTCTTTAATGACCTGTTCCCTAGAAATAAGGGGAGGAGGGCAAGTACTGGGGATGTCCTAATTTACTGATGGGGGGACAGAGGGGTGCAGTTTTCACTGAATCTGTCAGCCAGTAGGTTGGGTATAGCTACAACATTTGTATATGTGATGACCTAGACCACCAGTTCTGAACAGATCTGTGTGCTTCCTTTGAGATTGCAGACATATGTGAAGAAGGCCAAAATCCAAGAAACAAAAAACTGAGAAATTAAAACAAAAACAACTGGCGACTTCACTGAAGACTGAATCCACAAAGTTTAATGAAGCGCTTTTCATCCAAATAATTCTTTGAACTTCATCAGATACTAACATTTACAAAAATCAAGTTTATATAGTCACGTTTAACCATGATTAAAATCAGCTGATTTCTCCATCTTAAAATTTAAAGAAACAGCAGTTAAAATAGCATTGTGAACATAATATGCATTTTCCTGTTCTTTAAAGCAAATGAATACATTTATCGCAGCAGCGATAAGGAGAAAATCATATACGAAAATTGTGTAAAAATGTAGAGACTCATCATTTATCTAACCTTACATTACAAACATTTTCAAGTAAAAAAAATAATAAGTAAAAGATAATTTCTATAATGTTGTTACTACAGTATTTCATCTCATTAAGCTTTTCAGTTTTAAACAGCATGTGATAGAACACATGTCGTTCAATCCTGGAAAGTTATAAGCATTGAGACGAATTTGCCAGAGCAATTCCAACTTTTCTAATAATAAGGTGAATGAACCCACTCTTGGATTACTGTCCACTTGATCAAGTATACAGAATTTAAATGCATGTTCTGGATATTGTTCTATATGCTTTGCTAAAGCATTGTCCAGTTTGTGTTTATTAATACAATATATATGTTTGTATATGCGGTCTCTCATTCTACGCTCATTCAAGCCAATTGTTAAAGTCAATAAATTTTTGTTTATATTGAGGCAGCATTCTGGCTGACAGTATAATGCTGCTTATGGCTAGGTACATACCTGCCTGGGACAGATATTCAGTGAGCTCAATCATGCCTCTCCTCATATAGTCCAGGAAAGTAGGTCTCAAGTTGTTCACCCCAACATGGACTATGACAGAGTCATAACAGTACCTGTTATTGAGAGACTTGACTGCATGTGTGATATGGTGGGTTCTGGCACCTGATAGACAACTAACCATGACTTTTTCCTTATCCAGTCTGGTGAGAGGCACATCTGTGTGTCTCATGATGGAGCCTCCTATGACTACTATGTTGGTTTGATGGTTAGGTCTTTGTGGTTGCGAGACACAGGTGTGTGGACTATGCATGGTACGTGGTGTAGCGAGTTGTGGAGTTCACGTGTGTTTTTGCCTCTGAGGTCTCCTTTGTTGAGAACCTTCACATATGGGGTATGTGTAGTTGTGGGTGGTATTTGAGGTGTAGTGATTGTGTTGATAACCTTCTCAGTGCCAGATATACTGGCTTGTGAGGGAGTGTGCATAGACTCTAGGTTATTAATGCAATTGCATCTCTCACAAATTGTGTTCTTCTGTGGCAATACTAGATTGTTGTCCATCTACATGAGGCAGTTGCTACAGTGTCTCAGGAGGCTCATATCAAACAGGCTGGCAGGAGAAACTGTAGGAAATTGTCCATCCATATTTGTCAGAATATGGGGGAGGGAGGACAGGGAGAGTTAAGGGGTAGGCTTAAAGTCCAAGTGCTTAAACCAAAACTAAGAGACTTAGAAAAGCACTTACAACATAAACAGACTAAAAACAAGCAGTAATTAATGTGGCAAACAGGATGCAATTGAATAAATGCACCAGAAAGGATGCAATTGAATACTTTTGAGAACAAGTAGCCAATAAAGCAAGATGAAGTAATAGAGTAGGAGGAGGAGGAAACACACATACCAAAAATGCAGCTGAATATTTTTTTTTTTTTTTTGTGGACTGAAGAGGAAGAAAGGAGGAACAGAAGATAATTCAAGGTTAAGAAACTAAGGGGGTTGGCCTTCCCTAATGTTCTTTCTGTATTAAGTAGAATGGGGAAAGAGTTTGCATGGCCGTTATCTGGGATTTGCCCTTTCCCCAATGTAAAACGATCTCGGAGTTAGTATATTTAGTTAGGGGGTGTGGGGGCAAAGTTCCCAATTATGTTTGGGTGTGTTGTCTATTTTGTTTATGGATGGCCACCCGAATTCTTTCCTGAGGAAAGAATTCAATGATGTGGCCATTTGCTATTGTTAGCTTTCGGTACTTAGGTGTCGATGCTTTAGGATTCGACAACCTAAGCTGTTGATGTTACGGTATAGATGTATAGAATGAGCTAATGAGACTGGATGTGTCCCAGATCAAATTTACCATAGGGGTAGGCAACTGCAAAGCCACCAGCTTTAAGAACAAGACAACAATAGGGAGGGAGGGTGCAGAACTATGCTACAGCTATTAGCTACACTATTTTAGGCAGAAAATACTACAGAAATATTTATCACAGCAGAAATCAGCAGTGAGACACTAAATGAAAGTTTTAAACAGAAAAAGGAGCATGGAGAATGCTTTTAACTGCAATAAAGTCAGTTACATGGTATACTCCTTGGCATGGGAAAACAAATGGAGAAAATTTCCAATCAATACCTTTCACACAGTGAAACTAGCTAAAAAAGCTTTACAAAAAGTGAAGCAGTAACAAAACTGATTTAACAGGCCCAGTAAGGCAGACAATTGCGTACAAGAATACAGATTATTTTATATCAATAAAATACAGTAAAAAGTAGAAAGCAGCCAATAAAATGTGCAATAAAAAGTAAGCAGCAGACAATAAAAGTGCAATAAATGGTAAGAATAACCATAACTAGTAAAAATAAGAAGAGAAAACAGGATACTTATTGTTATATATCACAGATCAGAGTTGTGGTCAGTGCCCCTCTTACGTTCAGCTCAGTCTGAAATAGTAGAAACCCTCACAAAGGTAAGTCTTAAGCACACACAACATTTGATATTCATTTCTGTAGTGTAGGTGATATATGTGTGGAAAAAGTACTGACACACCAGGGTTGCAGTGCCTGTGGGTATTGTAAGTATGTGACATATTGTTAGGGTCTTCAGTTTATTATGTTTCCACATGGAATTTCAGGTCATAGACAGGAAATGGACAGTAAACAGCAGTCATACATAATAATAATATTTAGTTTTCCATAGTGAGGGGAACAGTGAGTTTGTACAATGGCTAACAAAGTGTTTGGGCATGGTCAATACACATTTTCAGCACTTTCCATGTTTTGCATAGTTAAATAGTGCACAAATGTAAGCCATATTGCTAACAGTCTGAGAGTTCATACTGAGTCTATGAAACACACCTGTCACTTAACTGACTCTGTGGCTGAAATTATAAATACATTGACACATTTCTTTTTGAAACCAGAAGATACTGGGTTGAATCCAGGCATACTCAATACTTTTATAGACTTTTAAACCCTGGGAGGGTGGCCTAATGCTTAAGGTGTTTGCCTTACAAACACAAGGTGCAGGGTTTGAGTCTCACAAGGGATAATTGGCTAGGTTTAAAATGGCTTGCAAGGGCAGTTAGCTTAGTACTAATCTATGAATCTATGAATCTATAAATAAACATTGCTAATGCAATGACATGAATTGTTTATAGTACATGTGTTGCTGTGTGTTGGCATAGAGCAATGGGGTTAACCAGCATTGTGTGAAGGTAACTGCAGCATTGTACCACCACTTACTGTTGCTGTGCATTGGTGCACTATGCATCAAATCAAGTGTGTCAAGAAGACACATGCAAAATTAAGTGAAATTGACAGCTATGTTTGAGAAGATTTTTTTTTTTTTAGTAAGAGAGGGCTGCTGGGTAAGGGACATAGTTATGTCTGGATCAGGTAAGCTGGGTAGGTGAGGAAGAAAATGCAAACATACAAGACAAACAAGACAAGAGAGAGGGATGGTGAGGAGAACAGAAAGTTGGGGGACACCATGATTGAGGTGAGGGAGGGGGCAAAGCAAGTAGAATTGAATCCTCACCCACTGGACTGTCCTCACAGATCCCTTACTCCACTGGCTGCTGGAGTGCTTGACATCTCCTCCTCCTCCTCTTATGGACAAGGAGAGAGAGCAGCATCTCCATCTGGCATAGGCATACACCAAGGGTGCAGCACATGACCCTATGTGCCATCTCTGGCAGTCCCCTGCAGATGATGAAATCACCACCTCCACCACTGCTCCTGGAGGGTGCCACTGCACCATCTTCTGAGACAGCACTACCTGAGGGCACAGGTAGTGCATGGGCAGCAAAGGCAGTGCTGCCAGGTTGACTTAAAGATGTAATGGGCATTGGTGCTGGAGCCGGTGGAGCAGGGGCAGGCTGATCCACTGTGTCTGGCCTACCTCGCTGTGTAGCATTTAGTGATTTGGTACACATGGATGGCATGGTGACATTTTGATGGCACATAAAACAAAATAAAAAAGAAAGATAAGGGTTGAGGTGAGAGAAAAAAGGGATAAACATTTGTGACATACAATGTATTAATACAGTTATCCAACTCTTTTATCTGAAGTACTACATTTAAGTATATGTCCTAACAGATATACACTATACTACAGTTTGCTGAATGTAATCCTTGAAATGTGCATATATTGCACATATGCATGTTCCACTTATACAGATTTCAGTTTACAGCAGGGCATTTGTGCCGCTGGTATAGAGTTTTTAATTTAATGCAAATATTATTGAAGAAATAACAGTATTGCACAGTTGTGAATTGTAGTATTTAAACCCACAACCTCTTACTGCAGTCTAATATTGCACTCTTAAAATTGGTTTGTGCTACAGAGTAATGCATGAATACTTGCTTTCACAGTTGAGATATGCATGTTCAATTTGATACAACTCTATAAAAGACCAAAAAAAGCTATCTTTAACTTTTCATGCTGCAATAACATGTCTCTTCTGCTGCTTACATACCACTGATTTCCCTCAACCTCTCCAGTTGAGCAAAATGAGCCTGCTGATTGAACTCACACTTAGTGGCAGCTGGGGAAAAACAGAAAAGAGCAGAAGAGCATTATGCATACCACCCTTGCCTATATATAGCTGTCTAAGTCTTACAAGTACTCTCTTATTGTCATAATAAAACAATGATGGGATGTCCACAGTTGCAAATTCCTCCAATCAACTGTTGAGAGTATTCCTTTTTCCCCATGTAGTTCATTAAAATGATGCCTTCATTGTTTTCCATTGTGTGAGATACCAGAGTCACTGGATACAGCCTGGGTCAAACTATTCCACACCTCAGACTTGTACTGGGATCCAGAATAGCCCCCCTGCAGAAGGCTTTGGTTGCATTGCTTTACCAGGAGTCCAATAAATATCCTGGGCTTCTGGTCACCCCACCACTGTGCCCTAAATCTGACACCTTTCCTCTAATGCCATCCATGTCTATCAGCCAAATTAGAACAATGGAATCTGATGTTTTCCCACAAATTCCAGTTATCACATTTACTGGTGGTGTGCAAGCACACGCAATTATGCCAACAGCATTTGATGGTGTTAAGAAGAGAGCAGCAATGCCAAGCAGGGATGACTTAAATAATTGAAACTGGATGGTTAATCTGACACTTGGCCTTAGTTTGAGGGGTATTTACTGATATAGCCTGGAAATATATATTTGACATTGGACAGTAACTGTTAGGTGACTTAGGTTTGTTGACATACACTGGGGCTCAGATGCAATGACCTGATACATTTGTACATTTGTTTTTACTTTTATACACTGAGGACATTGATTTTTACCTATGGAATTCATACTTAGGCATAAGGGACAAAACATTTTCTTTCACAACATTGCTGTTAAATTTTTGCCACAGAAGAAGTGCTGCTCAGACACCATCAGGAATCATACATAAATACAGGTGACAGTAGGAGGTGTTACACATGTATGTTTGTGACCTGACAAGGTTATTGGATATAGATCCAGTTGTGTATGCATTTTGGTTAATTGTGAAGGCCATGCAAATCCAGATAGCAGAATTGTACTTATAGAAATATAGTACACAGTATACCCTCAGACATACATCTGAAAACACAATAAGAGTGTCTCATCCTTCAAACATATAATACACATCAGCTCCACTATCTACAGTGGTATAAGTGAGAGTGAATATCATGGAAAGTGGAGAAACAGTAAAATTGCATGGAATATCCTGTTTTAGAACACAGGACCATGTGTATGGCAGTCCTAAACTTACACCTGTTGCCAGAAGAATATCAAAATAGCACTTGTCTATTTTTCAGTTCATTGCTATAAACTGCATTGTCACAGCAGTAAAAACAAAAGGTTGCACAACCTGTACTAGAACCCAGGACTATCTGTACTCCAATCTTACACTCACACCTGCTGCCACAGGACTATTTGCATGACATTCTCTAATTTACTGCTCATTTTCAAGGTCTCTGTGTTAAGCACGGACAACACCACTTAGCAAGTTTGCATGGTGCCCAACAGAATTAATTGAATGTATCCAGGTTCAGTTATTGGCTGTGTGAGTCCTATCTGCAGGTGTTTGATGACTGCAGCTTCTGGGGAACCTTGCTAACCACCACACAATGCTACTAAGTGCATTTGCACAATAAAATACAATAAGTGCAACAGTGTATTGTTTTTGCCTTGTGGCAGGGGTTCTGATGGTGTTCTGTCTGCTTTTTAGGTAGACCAGTCATCCAGTTTCTGCACTGCTGCATTTCATGCAAATGAGATAAGCACAACCAAACCTCAAATTCATTTTCATCCATTTCTCCTGATTGCTCTAAGGGCAGCATTGTGCAAACATCGCTCTCCCACCAAAAAAAAAGAAAGAAAGGAAAAAAGGGACTCACATAGCTGAAATGAGAATAAGCAATCTATGACATACACACCAGAAAATGTTGGTACACATGAGATATTTCTACATAGGACTGGATTCGAACTGTCCCTCCAATGAACCTTCAGAACATAGAAAGAATGCCTTATCCCTTTTTGTCACATAAACATCTTTGCAGCAAGGAACTGAAATCATTCTGCACGCAACCAACTGTAACAACATCTACACTAATATGAAAACATACAACTGTTTACTTGTACATTTATTATTTTTGGATGCAGTGCACTAAGTGATCACACAATCAGTTATGATGATTGCTTGCAAACATACAGCCCTGTCTTACCTGTCTGTGTTTGTTGATCATTCTTCTCTTATCTGACCAGTAATCTGAAATGTTTCAGTCTGTAAGCCATTCTATGTCATTGTCCTTAAAATGTGTGAGGATATTACATGGCAATAATATCATATGCAGTTGCCAACAAATGAAAGGGAGGTCGGACGTTAATGAACTGTGTGTTGCTTACTTACATTAAATGAAAAACAAAAGTAGACCAGCAAGAGCAGACCCAGATGTGAAAAATAAATCAGTCCTTTATTAACAGACCGGTTTCGGCATAAACTGCCTTCTTCAGTGTAGGACAAACAGAAAATGCCCTGTTAACATATGTAATATATACAAAATGTGAACCAATAGGCAGACAGAAATCATGAATATTCATGAAACAATAAAAATATGAAATGCAACCAAAGCCTAAAGAGTTTCTTCATACAAAAACAGAACTAATATTAAAAAAGTCAGTATAACACCCAAAATTATTCATAAGACTTAAATATTGTGGAAAACATAAGACATCCTGAGACTTAGTGTATTCACAAATGGGAATTGATGTAAAAAACAAAATAGTACCAAGGTGCTAGATAGGAAGGTGTAAACATATTTTCCAGAAAGGAATGCACCAAAAATGAACTGATACCAGTAATAAACTGTTGAGAATCATATAAAAATACAAATTGCAAGTAGACTATTCATCATAGTAATAATGAAAAATGATTTAAAGAAAACATCCACAAAACTGTCATGCCTCGAATATATTCATCATAATAAATGATGAACATCCACAGAATGAGATGCAATATCAATGTTTCAAAACTGAGGAACTACAGATATTCATAGTATAAAACTGGACATACAATATCCATCCATGTTATAGGCTAAGAGATCCAGTATAAACAACCAACTACAGGTGATCATTGAGACCAGGAGGGAAAAGACCCCCTAAAGTAATTATCCAGTATTTCTCTTTATGATCCAAGAGACCATGCCAACCCTGTTTATGACTACGATCGCCTGTAATACGATCAATAATCATAAAACTGAATTTGGCCTGCGGATGTTTGAGAGTATGTTGGTACAAAGCACTAGTAGATTTGTGATTCTTAATATCACTGCGATGTTCATTCATTCTAGATCTAAGGGGCCTGGAAGTTTGGCCCACATAAAACGCACCGCAGTAGCAGGTTGCTAGGTACACAACCCAATCACTACCACAGTTACCAAATGTTTTAATGTTATATATTTGGCTGGTATTGCGACTTGAAAATTCCTTAGATTTATTCATCAGTGAACATGACCCACAATGGCCACAGGGAAAAGAACCAAATAACTCTTCCCCATGTAATGTAAGTTGTTTGTGGGTAGTCCCCCCACTACCTATGTGTTTGTAATGAGATAAGTAAGAACCCAGTGTTTTGCAACGTTTGTAAGCAAAACGACATTGTTGCCCCAAAAGTGACCTCAAATGATCATTGGCAAGCAAGATATTCCAGTGTTTGTTGATAGTATTCCTTATCATATTGATATTTCTACCATAGGTAGTGATGAATCGTATTGGGGTTCCCAATGTAGTATTTTTCTCCATTTTATATTCCAACTTTTCCCGGTTAATTCGGTTGACCCTGCATCTGGCTAAGTTAATATCTTTGTTGTCATAACCCCAGATGGTAAATCTATTACATAAATCCATGCTGGCTGATTCATATTCAGCATCCTTAGAACTAAGGCGCTTAATACGCATGAATTGTGACACAGGAATACTCCTGATAGTGTGGCATGGGTGCATGCTGGAAGCATGTAACAAGGTGTTATATTGTGGGTACTTACGGAAAACCTTACTGGATAGTGTGAGGTCCTGGTTTTTCAAGATAGTGACGTCCAAGAAATTGATTGTATTCTGATCGTATGTCAATGAAAATTCCAGTCCACATATGTTACTATTAAGGTATTCAACAAATTCACGTAAGTAAACCAAATCAGCACGCCACACTAACCAGCAGTCATCCAGATAACGTCGCCAGATGTCCATTTCTACCTGATAAATGTTGTGAGAGTTATCATAAATCATGTACTCCTCAAAATAAGCCATGAAAAGGTCAGCATAATTGGGAGCGAAGGACGCCCCCATTGCTGTACCTTGCAATTTCCAATAAAACTGGCCTTGAAAATACAGCACATTTTTATTGAGTACATGTTCTGACAAACAAATGAGTAAAGTATTAAACCCGGGTGAGTACAAATTTGCTCTGTTAAGCCAATATTGAAGAGATTGTAGGCCTGCCCAATGTGGAATACTGGTGTATAAGGCCTTAACGTCTAAGGTACACATATACCATCCTGGTTCTAACTGGGTATCCTGGATAATCTGTAAGAATTGGGTTGTGTCCTGCAACCTTGACCTAATCAAACCCAGCAAAGGTTTGAGATATTTCGTGAGAAAGGCCGATAGAGGTTCCGTAAGTGATCCTATTCCAGAGACAATAGGTCTACCAGGGGGTTTGTTAAGTGATTTATGAATCTTTGGCAAAAGATATAAAATCTGTTTGCGAGGTTCTGAAACAGTCAAAGACAAAAAACATTTTTTATTAATAATCCCCTCCTCAAAAGCAAGCTTTAGAAAATAATCAATTTCTTCTTTGAAGTGAGGTGTGGGATCTATAGACATATGCATATAACAGGTTTTGTCTGATAGTTGTAACAACCCCTCCTGTATATAATCATCTGTATTAAGAACCAACACAGCACCTCCCTTATCAGCTGAAAGTACTGTTATTTCCTTATTATTACGTAGTTGATCCAATGCCAACCTATCACCTGAAGTGAGATTATTTTGTAACATAATATGGCCATAGTTCTCAAAATGGAGGTCCCTCATTATAGAATCCATAAAAATGGAGACATGTTTATTCATAGGTGGTTGAAACAACGATCTACAAAACCTACATTCATCTGATACTTGTGAACTCTCATCAGCAAAAAACAATTTTAGATTAAGGTTACGACAAAAAACCTGCAAATCCTGTATAATGTGATACTCTTGGGAGAAAAAAGCTGGTATATAATTGAGTCCCTTATTCAATAAGGTTGTTTGTTCCTCAGTTAGCAAAGTTCTGGAAAGATTCAATACATTCTGGTTAGGTACCTGAGCTGAGACTAACTCAGAAAATTGTTCAGTAGACCCTGAAAGGAGACGTTCGGAGGTTCTTTTCCTGTGCTTCCTGCCCCCGCGATGTCTTGTGCCACTTCTAAAGGGATATTTCTATTACTTTTCTTTCTGTTTGGTGAACCCCTGTCAGAAGCCCCCTCACTATCCGTGAGGGAGGAATCATCCCCTGAAGTACTATTAAAGGAACTATCCCTATTTTTCAAAATGGATCGAGGTCTCTTTTTGGTACGACTGGGCCCTTACATTTCCAACCCTACATCTAACACTTTGTAAGTCCAACCTGATGTACCCACTGAATATAGGGCAGGCTGCAGTGGTGCTGTGTTTTCCTTCCCCCAGCGTGTAATCATTCATAGTTGCAATCCATTAAAAACAAACACTGAGAGAGTGACTGCACTATGTTTACATGTGCTACATGCAGCCAAATATTTGGGATTCAGCAATTTTAATTAGTTCACACCTCATTTGCATCTTCACTATGCTAACAGCCCTGAATATACACCATAAAAAGGCAGCAGTGTAGCCAGGGAAACTGAAGGTGAGGAGACTTGTTTATGTGGAGAACACAGGAAAGAGGCTATTAATTTGACATATATCTGCAGAGAGGATTACTGAACATGAGAAGGTATGCTTGCATTTTGTCAGCTACATACTGCATATGCTGAAATATAATTAAGAAAATTTTGTAGCAAGGGATTTTACACTTTTATCTATATGCATTAGTTAGAAGTGTACTGATGACATGGACATGTTTATCAGGACATTTCACAGGTATACATGGTAGACAATACCTTAAAATGGAATGTTCTGGGTTAAATCTGTAGACATGTTTCAGGGACAGTTCATTTGATAGCACTTTTAGCATTTCAAAGACAGTTTGTTAGCAAAATGTGTCATTTTCTCTGTTCCTTTTAGGTTGAGCAAAGCTGCATTTCCGTTATGGCACAAACAAGGATATGTTGTTATTGTTACTCTCCTTTTTTTTTTTTTTTTTTTTTTTTTTGCATCCAGCCTGTTGTTTGCATTTCATGTTTCTCTATTGGGTAATACTGAAATGCTACATTTTCTGTTTTATCTAGGAACATGTATTTTGTAGTTATGTTATACTTACGTGTATTATTCTTCTATTGTCTTTTAGGACACCTAGGACTATGCTATCCATGTATTTCAATCCTAGAAGGCCACCCTTCACTGAAGCTGAAAGTCAGGTCATTGTTGATGCTTTTAGGCAACATGGTGCCTTCCTCCTTGAAAGGGGACTGGGAGATATGCCACACAGAATGCAGAGTTGGCAGCAGATTGTTGACAATGTTAATGCCGTGGGTGGCCACAACAGGACATATGAGCAGATTTTCCATAGAGCCACTGAGATGCTATCATCTGCACAGAGCAGAGCAGCTCCAGTCAGCTGTGTTTGGATGGGTACCCGGGGGCCTAGTACAGAGCTACCACTAACATCAAACGAAGACTTCCTGTACAGCTTGAGGGATCCAATCAGCTCCCAGGAATGTGTAGAACAGCATGTCTTGACATTGGTGCTACTGTTTCAGGGACATCAAGCAGGTCCCAGGAAGAGCCTCCAGGTAGGCATTTGTACCTCAGTTGCTGAGCACTGTTGTATCGTAAAACAATGTAAATCAATATGTTACTTGTTTCACAAGATTTTTTTTTGAGAGGGGGCTGAAGATTGCAACACAGTCTGATTGATTAGCTTAAGTTGGGTTTCATCCAAGTTCTTGTTGAAAGTATAGTTAAAGGACATATAAAGGGGTAAAAGTATTACCCCTGTGTTATTGTTAATTGTGAAAATGTCCTTAACTTTTGCTTAACTTCTTCTAGGATCATCTGGCATGCAGAGGATACCCTCTTTTGCAGATGGTAAGCCAAATATTTTTATGTCAGAACAAATGAACAATTCAAAGAAATATTTTAGTGAGTGATGTTGATGTCAGGACTGTTGTGTGTACTGCTGTACTGTCCAATAGTAGCAGCACTGTTATTTTGTTGGCATATATTGGAGTATAGTAGTTTGGGTATTAATGTTTTGTGGGTTTGTTGCTTATCATCACAGGTGATCCTGACAGTGGAAGTGTGGGACTTCTACCACCTGATGTCTGACTACCAGCAGACTTCAATGATGTTGGTGGCCAAAAAGAGGCACAGTTGGGGGTGCAGAGGTTGAATCTCACATTGAGGTTGACATACAGCCATCCCCTGAAATTCCATTGGATACAGCCAGTAGGCCTGTGCCTACCCATTCCAGTGAACCCACAGATACTGGACATGTGGAGGTTGCGACAAATGATCATGGAAGTGTGGTTTCTGTGGCTTTATTGCCAGTTGATTCTGTCTATAACCGAAGTATGGGCTAGATGCCATGCAGGAGGGTTGTTAAAAGTGCTCAAAGGAGGCCTGCTGTCCAACCTCCACCTGATCTAGGTGTCTCTTCCAATGCCAATCAAAGTTTGCTTAGGGTCATCATGGAGACATGAGCATGTTCCCATAGGTGCTCCAGAGAAATACTTAGGGTTGTAGCTGTGGCTCAGGCTGACATGTGTAACTCCCTCTACTGTGTTGCCGATTCAATGGATCTGATGAATGACACATTGGAATGAGCAATGTCTATGAGGCAACATCTGCTGGGAGGGGGGCAGCATCCTTGAGAGAGTAGGTCAGCTACATCATCTGCTGTTAGCCATGCCTGATCACACTCCCTTAGTTACAATACTTCCACTGCTCCGTCAGTGGGTAAGCTGTCCACATCCAGACGTGCCAGGCCATGGGTTCGTGGTCCTGAGCATACTCGTATGGGGAAGTCATCCAGCAGACATCAGTCATGCTCAGGTAGCAGCAGTACATCTGACCATGGGCGAGGACATGTCAGTGCAACTTCTGGCAAAGCCAGTTCTCATGGTCTGGGGTGACAACGATGAACTGCCACCTCTATCATATGCGTCTCACATTTTTCCAACATATCAAGAGGTAGAGCTTGTACAGAGCTTGGCTGTGTTCATGCAGCCACTCACACAACAATTTCACTTGGAAGATCCCTACAGACACACACACAACAGTTACATGGTTAAGCCATACAGCTTAAAACACATTTTGTCTCACTGTCCATTTGTTGGTTTATCGAAATGTCTGCCTACTTCACTTTCTTACTTATCCACACTCTCCGAACTTTTGTGTCAACAAATGCCCCCCCCCCCCCAACACCTGTGCCTGGTCTACTTTGATTCACTCATTTCACTGAATTTCAAAACACTCACACCAAATTGCTGAAAGCTCAAATCACTGAAAACTAATTTCAATGAATCACATTTCACTGAATGTAAGTATTGTTGGGCAAATAAAATGTATATGCCCTTTTCCCCACTATAATGCAACCCTGGAGTTAGTATATAAAGTTAGGGGGTGGGGGTACAGCCCCCACATTGGGCAGTGTGTGGGATTTAGCTCCCCACCTACTTTTGATTTTATATTGTTAGGTTTCACTGAAATGAGATTCATAAATATAAAAGCTCCCCCCACACACCCCCAATGTGGGGGGCTGTGCCCCCCCGCAACACCATAACTATGTATGCTAACTCCAGGATCACACTATGTTTTATTTGCCCACCAGTACTTGCATTCAGTGAAATGTGATTCAGTGAAATGAGTTTTCAGTGATTTACGCTTTCAGCAATTTTTTAAGGGTGAATTGAAATTCAGTGAAAGGAGTTTTCAATTAATCAAAGTAGACCCCACCTGTGCCATATCCCTGTTTTGTATTTTTTGGGATAAATAAGCTTTGTGTCTGATATTTAGGTTGCATAGCTGACTTAGTGCTTAGTATTTCTGCATTTGTAATGTTGAACTGGTAATAGTACCTTTAACTTATATTGGTCTTAGAAAGACAGTTGATACCATCAAAATTTTCCGTCTTGATTGTTACTAATCTTGTGAGTTTTGTGAAGTCTGAAACTGCAATGTGTATCATTACTTTCTAATGTCTCTCTTTAATGATTTTTCAGTACAAACGTATGGTGCTAAACTGAGGACACGTTAAGGTAATTTCTGTACAAATCACTCACCTTTTACTTGCTTACACTACCAAGTAACAAAATGCATGTATATGCTAGTCATTCTTATTATTGCACAATACACTCCAGGTTCAACACTTACCTTGTAAATTCAGCAGTTGCAACAGTTTTAGTTCAGGGCTGATTCTGCCTGATGCAAGCAGTACACAGCCATTACATGGGTAGGGAAAAGTTGTGAGGGTTGCATAACATCAATGTTACTATATTATATATTTAAGTGCATATCTGTGGATTGTATGTGCATGGGAGGAAAGTTTTAAACCCTTAGGTGGTGAGTGAGTGTGCTATGCGTTGTCTCCTAACCAATGTGAGGGCATATTGAGCTTGCCTACATCTGCCTACACCCACAGCAGCTGCTGGTTCCCTCTCTGACTCCTCATCTGCATGTGGCGGTGGTGACCTTGGCATCGATGGTGGGAGGTGTGCACCTTCCCCTTGTTGTTCCTGCTGAAGCTGTTTTGTCAGGATGATGTTGTGTAGCATGGCACATACTGTGAATAGTTCAGTGTATATGTCCATGAATTGTACTGCAGGATGTATCTAGGCACCAGAACCATGACTCCAGTAGCCCAATCGCATGCTCTGTGATATTTCTGGTTTGAGCATGTGTTTCTTTATGGCATTTTCATTGGGGTTGTGTGCATTTCTGATGGGTGTCATCAGCCATGCTTCCAGTGCATAATCTACATCCCTCAATAAATGACCTTGTGGGATATCCCCCATAGCAAACATCTGATACAGGTGAGACATGTGCCAGATATGGTAACTGTCAGGGCTGCCAGCACACATGTTCAAGATAATTCCCTTGGCATTACACACAACTTGGCAGTTAATAGAGTGAACACCCTTTTTATTAATGTACAGCCTTCCCTGTTCCCTGGGTGCTGCCTTAATTTCTATGTGTGTGGAATCTATGGCACCCATTTCTTCAGGCTAGTGTGCTACAGGGTAGAACTACTGAATATTTCTGGCTCTATCTTCAGGAATATGGGGAAAATATATGTGGCCTGGCATGTTGGAACACAGCATTCAAAAACTGATGGAGGATTCTGGATGCTGATGCTTGTGACACCCCCAGCATATTTCCTGTTGGTCTCTGAAAGGTAGCTGTAGCTAAGATTCTAAGTGCTACACATACCTTTGTCTCCACGGGGATGGGTTCCTCTCAGTTTGCCTGGTTCTGAGTTAAGGACATTAAAGGTTGCAGAGTTCCTGTAGTTTGTCTCTATCCACCCTGAAGTGCTCTACAATTTCCATATCATGTAGGTTCTGATAAGTTACCCAGGGTCAGAAAACTCTTCTCCTTCTTGGCCTTGGTCTATTAACAGCAGCAGTAGCATACACATCAGCCTGTTGCACATACACATGAATTAAAGCAACAGCAGCCCCTAACACTGATTCTGTACAGCCTCCTTTCCTTGGCTGTATTCCAATAGGTTTTGGAATTCACAGGGAAAACCTGCATTGAGTCTACATGGTTGCTTTATAGCTTGTTGAATAGCTCCTCCATCTTGGATTGATTGATGGCTTTTTTTTTTAAGTATTTGGTACATAAGGAAGTATTGTTTATTTTTATAATTACTAACAAACAGCAATCACTATATCAGGTATAGTGTGATATAAATAGACATCAACAATGAATTTGCCTGTCTCCCACCATGGCATATCACACCATACCCCTCAATAACACGTAGGGATCTCAGCTGTGAAAATAAGAACATAAATATGAAAATTTGAAAAATAAGTGATGGACAGTAATTAATTTCTCTGCTGTGGGACATCCTAGATTAAAATTGCCGGTGTCATTTTGTTAATAACTCATTTTACTTTTTTCACTTTCTAATATTGCCTATTATTAGTTGGTAAGTCTCTTAATAAATGATTCCAGACCCCCCCCCCCAAAAAAAAAAAAAATCTGGATGCCACCAGGACCTATGGTTGTGAATGGGAAGAATACAAAAAATGTGCTACACACTTGAATGAGTTAAGTATGATCATTTTAGGAAGCATAAATGATTAGTATGATATGAAATTAATTAGGAAATCAGTAAGACTACCAAATATTAGAATATTCTGGAAAATATTGACTTGGAAATGTATTCATAGAGAATTTGTTACATCATATAATGTGAGAAAAATAATCAAAGCAAACTAAAGTGAGAGTTATTCTGAATTTGCTACTATAAAAACTATTACGAGTAGTGGAAGACTGATAAATCTTCCAGTAATAAATATCTTCTAGACTTAGCTACCATGTAATTTAAAGCAGAAAAGGAAATTACTCAATGCATATCTAACAATAACAATCCAAACTTTAAACATGGCTATGCACAGTCATGCTTAAAAAACATAAGGCAAATGTTAGACTGTGCAGTTTGTATTAGTAATATTAAAAAAGTGTTTTAAAATGTTTTATATAGGGGTAT